>NC_056729.1:180102540-180152540 GCF_019279795.1 Protopterus annectens
CCCAAAGCCCCTTTTACTACTCACCTCCCTTATAAGGTCAGCAATCAACTCAAAATTCATTATTAGGGGGCGAGACTATTTCCTGAGGAACAAGTTTAACTGTAACTCCAAAGCCTTAGTCTATGTAGCATTATGTCAGTGCTGCCCTAGTTTTTACGTAGGAAGACTGATTGTAAGTTTAAAGAGAGGATTTACAAACATGTTTATTACATTAACAAAAGGAAAATGGAGAGCCCACTAGCTAGACACTGCATTGAAACCCCTAACCACAGTTTCAAATTTAAGGTAATCGAATCAATTTAGAAGAATAGCAGAGGAGAGGCATCTACACTTATATTGGAGAAATTGGAACTTTTGTAGCAACTTTGACCCAATGCATGCTTTCCACCGGGCTTGAATGAAATGACTTCTATTCTATGTGTGCTAAAATTAAAGAGCCTTAAGAGATAGTAGCTGTACATACATTATTTTTGTTGGACGGTTAAATAATAGATGCTCATTAGCCCTAGGGAGGTTATAATTGCTAAGTTACACCCACCTTTTATAGGTTAAAAGAAACACTACACAACACAGTCTTTTATGAAAAGATTACTACTTCCATGGGTCCCTGAACATTGGCTACAAGTAAATTGAACTAACTACGATTTTAATTAATACTATTTAATTTACCACATGTTCCGTTACAAGACAACAGAACTTTGTTTTTTATAAAACTAAGACACTCATTTTACCTAATGACTTAACAAAAACAAACTATTTGACTTCAGTATTTTAGGATTATACCTTTAAATTATGTGACTGTGCTTAATTGGCTTAATTGTATTAACAAGTATGAGTCACTAGGACAGTACTTAAACTTGTTTTTTCTCTCTGAGCACTATTGTCTAAAGAAGTTAGGAGAAGTGTTTCCTAACCAAAAGTGCTTTACACTTTGTGACTTGGATTCTGTGCAGCCAGATCGTTTTTAACTTTTTATTGATTGGCAGTTACCAGAGAGTGCACCGGACTACTGATTGCTGTAAGCTTGTTTTACTCAGCTATTAAACCTTGTTGGACTTTGCAGTGTACGCTTGTCTTGTTTTGTGCCTATCAGTTTTTGGACATTTTTAGTAAACCTAGCCTTACAAGAAACTTGATTCTAATTCTAAAACTGCCATCCAATCCCTAATCCTAAATTCCCTGATCACTTCCTAAACATAAAATCTCTCTTACTCTTCCCAAAACCTAAAGACACTGATCACTCTCTAACCCTAAGATTCTATTCCTCTTCCCTAACCCTCAGGTCACTGATCACTACCTGAACCTGCAATCCTCTTCTACTACCCTAAACCTAAAAGTCTACTCTGCCCTTCCCTTCTTGATGTACTAAGTACTTCCTTAACTAGCACACAGTCACTTATAGTTACTCTGCACCAGCTGTTTGGCTGAACTCATATTCCAGTTTGAGTGTCAGCAGCTGCCCACTCAAGCGTCAAGATACGCGAGTCTCTGGCATTAAGGAACTTAAGAGTATTTGGGACTCAGGTACTTGTAATCTCCCCTAAAATGCTACATCAGAATAATGTAGAACATATGCGTCAATATCCTATAATAAGCAACACCTCAAATAATAATGACTCCAAATTCAATCAGCTATTAACTATTAAGCACTGATGCTCTACAGTTGAGATCCAACTCAATGACTTTAGTGATTACTGCCCTGTTCTATCAACAAGGTCTTTCAAAACGTTCAAGGTGTCCCATTACATTTTTGAGGGTAGGCCATGTCCAGGGAAAATAAAGGATCATAGATACTTACCTTTAGTCCATTGACTGGACCTCATTATATACTCAATAGATCCCACCTAAGCACTGGAATACTTCACTTCTACCCTAGCACAAATTCAAAATTTTTCTTTCAAGTGACTAAAGGAAGAATGAAAGGTCACTTTTCCCCATGACTAACCTCAGTGATCATTAACATGATGACAGAAAGAGACAAAGCTTGATAATCTTGGAAGCAAAACCCATTAAATAAGGAAGCACAGGAGGCATACCTAAACAACAGAAAAACAGATTAGCAACTACCGTGGGCTGAAACTCAATATGTAAGACAAAAAAAAAAAAAAACACTATTATAGTAAACAGACCAGAGCAATTTTGGAGTGAGATAAAAAGTTAACTGTAAGTATTATGGATGTTACCCATTCCTTAGGCAACTCCTAATATACCTAGGTAATGACTATAAACATTTTCTCATATCTAATCCATCCAGACTATTTCTCATAACTTCAAAAGCAAAACATCTGCAACTCTCAAAATACAGGCAATGATATCTCCCCCTAAACCTCACACCTAGGCTGAAAATGCTGTAACTTTCTACTTTTCAGAAATACATGACAAGGAAACTAGAATACTACTGCAAAACATTAACTCCTCCACTCAAAATTTCCCAGTTCAGCCTACCTTCCATAAAAAAAGCCATCAATAAAACCTCTAAGCACATCACCAACATTTTCAGTCTATCTGTCATAACAAGAATACTCCCTCATCTTTTAGTACTCTGCAGTTACCCATTAACAATAATTTCCTCCCTCAACAATCTAAAAGACTCTATACCATTATCTATCCTTTGCCCTATTCAAAAATCTTTGAGAAGCTGTAATATAAACAAATATCCAAGCAGATAAACAGCTACAGTCTACTAGCAATCATCATGTCATTTGGAATGCATTTATCATATTCATCTCTGTTCACTCTTAGGTTCATAGGTTCAATGGTGTGTACTAGGATAATGAGCCAGGAGCCTTTACAAGCCTAGCCCATAGGATTACCCTGGCATCGTGCTACCCAACCTTAGTTCCCAGTGCCTCTGTCAAGTAGAGCCACTGGAGTGATCCCCAGAGTGAATTTTTGGGTCTATATTACACGATCAAACGTTTAGGTGATCGAACACCTAAACATTGATCTTCTAATATCGAATCTGAAAACAGTGAATGTCCCAGGGAAACACGTCCTTTGGCCATTAAAACAAAACAAAACTTTACATCCACTCATCAAGATTTCTCTTGAAGATGCCCAGTGAGGTGCTCCGCTTGACATGTATGGGAAGTCTCTTCCATAGCATGGGCAATCTGTGGGCTATGAACCTGTCCCTCCAGCTTGTTCCGTTGTTTGTTGTAATGAGGTTGAGGTCTCTGGAGTGTGTAATGTGGAGGGATCGGGATTTCTTTACATGTAGCATTTCTAACAGAGCTGGGTCAGACATGGCTTTGTAAGTCAAGCAGAGATCACCTTTAAGTAGGTGATATGAGACAGAGAATAGTTGGAGTTTTTTGAGACTGTCCATATGGGACAAGTGTTTAAGGCCTAAGATCCTCTTTGTGAGGTATTTCTGCAGCCTCTCCAGTTGTTGTAGGTGTCTAGTGAGGTACATGGCAAATGGGGCATTGTACTCGATGACTGGCTTAATGAGGGAAGAGTAGAGGGAGACAATGACCTCGTTCTTCCTGGATGCAAAGCCCTTAGTAATGAGATCTGCCACATAGAAGGACTTTCTGACCATAGTGGAAATGTGGTGGTCAAAAGAGAGTTTGCTGTCAACCTGCATTCCCAGATCTCTTATGATGCCTTCTGTGTTCTGTGGACTACAATCAATGTGGTAATTCATGGGAACCGGGTTTTTCCCAAAGGGGATGATGACACATTTTTTGGCATTGAGTTTAAGGCCATGGTTCTGACACCAGTCATTGGTCTCAGTGACGCCTTTCTGTAGGATGTCAACATCACTTGAGAAGTTAATTATGGCTTCCAACTTGCAATCATCTGTGAACTTTGTCAGCCAGAGTCCCTTTGTGTTGGCCTGGATGTCAGAAAAGTAGATACCAAACAGGAGAGTACCCAGGACAGAACCCTGTGGGACTGCACTCGTGACTGGTCGACAATCTGATTGGAGTCAGCCACTTTCATACTGTGGGTTCTATCTGTGAGCCAGTTTACAACCCACCTAGTGATACAGGGGTTGATGCCTAGCTTAGTGAGTTTTTCTATGACTCCTGAGTGGGGAATGGTATCAAAGGCCTTGGCCAGATCAAGGTAGACTGTATGAACCACCTTGTCTTCATCCACAGCTCTGTTGACTGACTCAATGAAGTTGACCAGGTTGAGCAGGCATGATCTGCCCTTCACAAAACTAAACTGTGTGGGATCCAGAGTTTGGAGGTTCCCTGTATCTTTGTTTATTAGGTCTATGATTATGCATTCCATAGCTTTGCATATCAGACTTGTCAGGCTAGAGGGGCAATAGTTCACAGGGTCTGTAGTCGCTCCTCCTGTGTGGAGCAGGATGACTGTAGCAGTTCACCATTTGGTAGGGACAAAGCCTGAGGTGAGGCTGTGATTGAACAGGGCACACAGGTGAGGTGCCAATTCACTCTGTAGTTCATGTGGAACACAGGTAGGGATATTGTCATATCCCATAGAAGCTGTATTCTTGGCCTTGGACAGTGCTCTACTGATATTATGATTGGTCCTGTGGTGGGGGAGAGAGGGGTAAAGTTGGCACTGAATCTGTCAGCCAATATATTGGCAATATCTGTTGGCTCAGTATAGGAGGTGCCATTGTGCAGCAGCTCTGTGCAACTCTGGGTATTGCCATGGAGATTCTTTACATAACTATAGAAGGCCTTGTGATTGTCTTTACTATATACTGCAATTCTGTTTTCATAGCTAGCTTTATAGGATTTGATGAAGAATCTCAACTTTTTGTTGGGGCTGATAAGGGAGTTTTTCCAGTCTTGGGAATTCACCTTATTTCTTGTCAGTTTCCTCCTTCTGTTGTAGAGTTTGTTTATGGCAGGGGACCACCAGATTGGCTTCCTTTTTTTGGAGGAGAGCATCTTGGTTCTATTGGTTATGGCAAGATCCATGCATTTTTGTACTTGTTCATACAGGGCATTAATGTATGATTCAGCAGTCATGCAGCTGTTCTCCAATTGCATGTGTGCAGTGAAGTAAGCCGCCTCTGTTTTTAGGAGCCCAAAGTTAGCTTTGGAGAAGTTTTTCATGGTGGTTATCTTTGCGGGGTTGGTGGGGTGGGTGAAAGGGATGTGGATTTCCAAGGTGATTAGTTTGTGGTTGGATCTAACCAGGGAGGAGTTGACTATTGGTACAGAGCAACAGTCACCCATGTTAGTAATGACCAGGTCAAGGATGTTGCTACCTCTAGTAGGGTAAGAATGAGTTGGTCCAAGGCACTGGAATTAATGAATTCCAGGAAACGTTGGGTCAGTGTATTGGTACATGAGCAGTTTTCCCAGTTAATGGAAAGGTAGTTGAAGTCACCCAGTATGAGATTGTTAGGTTGGACCCTAATATTCTCCAGGGTGCTTAGGAAAGTGGGGTGTGAGTCTTGGGTCATGGTTAGGGACCTATAGCAGGCTATGACCTGAATCGCTATCTTACCCAGTGTTAGCTGCACCTGAAGTATCTCTGATGCATCATGTTGGGCTACTAGTCTGGAGGTGTGTACATCCTTTATGAATATGGAAACACCACCGCCTCTGGAGCTTCGGTCCAAGTTCTGGGGCCGAAAGGTATGGAATGAGTAATAGCCTGGTAGTGCAGGGGTGCTATCTGCTGCCTTGAACCAGGTCTCTGTTACAACACAAATGTTGATGTTCTCCATTTTAAGGAGTGCTTTGAGCGAGTGCATTTTGAGATTTAGACTTCTAGTGTTGAGCAGCATGACCCTCAGATTGCATTTGTTTGTAGCTGTTGTGGTGGTAATTTGATCTTTGGAACACCGCCTAAAAAAGGCACTATAGGGGTGGCAAGAGCCTTGGCCAGTGTCCAGAAGCCCATGGGTGACAGGTGCAGGCCATCACTGGCAAAGCATCTAGGTCTGTCAATCATGTCATCCCAGTCAGAAAAATACTGATACTGGATCCTCTTAGAATGACACCAGAAACTTATCCAATTGTTGAAATCAATCATTTTTTACTTGTACTGTGGTATCATTCTGGGTGATGGTAGGTGGCTGCTCAGGGCTAGGGTCATACCCATCTGGGCTACATAATCTGAGAGCTCCTCCATGTCTCTTTTCATGTAGTCCAGGAAGGTACATCTCAGGTCATTCACATCCACATGTACAATGACATAGTCATATTTGTACCTTTTGTTGAGGGATCTGAGTGCGTGCATTATGTGGTGGATCATGGAACCTGACAGGCAGCTGATTGTTACTTTTTCCTTATTCAACCTAGTGAGTGGGACATCAGTGTGCCTCACTATTGAGTCACCTATGACTAGAGTGTTGGGCATGCTGTTTTGCCTTAGGGACTTTGATTGAGTGGCACACTGTTTAGGAGAGTTAAGCGTGTCATGATTAGTGTTGTGTTATGGTGGTCAAGTGCATTTCTGCCTTGGAGGTCTCTGCTGTTTGTGTAGATTTTTATTGAGATCCTCTGTGAAGGTAGGTGTGTGGTTTGTGTTTTTATGTGAAGGCAGTGCTGATGTGTGTTCTGGAGGGCTATCTGTTCCATGTGTTGTGGTGCAAGTCTTGCTAATAACATATACTATAACATTAATAATGGATTCTTTCCTGCTTCAGTACTTGTTGATATGGCCAGAACATTCAAAAACATTAATCACAGATTATTACTTGACAAACTAAAGAGACTTCACTTGGAGAAAACACCATACAGTGGTTTAGAAGAGACCTAACAGACAGATTCGTACAAGTGCATTATAATAATGACTACTTGGACAAAGGAACCTTCAATAGTAGAGTGCCCCAGGGCAGAGTTCTCGGGTGACTTGTTTCATAAATTCACAATTGATCTTACTGAAATTCTTCCTGTTTTAAATATAACATTTTACATAGGTGACATATTGCTTCCTAAAATAAACAAAAATCATTCAAATTTCCAATCTTAGTAGTAAAAGATTTGAATGCTGTAACTGGTTCAGTGCAAACAAACTTCTCATGAATCCATCATCACCAAAACTATGTCAGCCAACAGAAATCAAAATAAAGGGCACCAAAGTGAATATCATACCCAGCATTACTAACTGTAAATACCTAGGTTTCACTCTAGATCCTTCACTGACATTCTCTGTGCATGCTGATATCATTACCAGCAAACTCCTACACTCGTTACAACTTTGCTACAAGATGTCCCATCTCTTATAATATACTGTTACACTGTGTACCATTGATTATCCTTCACATAATTATATGACACACAAAGAATATAAATCACAGAGAATAAACTTTAAAGATCTGCTCTTCTAACTAGTTCCCAAACCCATCACTGTCAACTAATAAAGGATGCACAGATGGCTCCCAGTCACACAGGCAGCCACTTACTTCTTCAAATATTTATTATTCCAGATCTTAAATATAAGATATTGCTCTCTCCTAAAATATATATTCAGTTAAAGGAACATATGTACTCCCAGACAGACAGTCAGATGAATAATTTAATCCTCATTTGACTTCCATTTAAAAGTATAACAGGTGAAAAAGCTTTTTCCCACCTGGGACCTTTCAGCTGGAACTGTCTCTCATCTGAAATAGTAATGGCAGACACAACTAATAAATTAAAAAGAAGCAGTAACAACTCAGCTGCACCATGAAGCCATATCCAACGGTTTCAGGGACAAGGGATAATAACAGAATTGCAGTGAAGGTATAACCAGCCTGTGATGAATGAAAGCAAAATGAGGCATCTTACTTGAATAATCAGCTGTATGCATTGCATATACAATGTGCTTTATTCTTTTAACTGATGCTTTTATGTTATTCCAAATTGAGTCACATTATTGTATTCCTGCATACTGAATGTTAATTATTAAATTATGTTTTCTTTGTGATATGTAATATTGCATTTAATTCTGTCTTTGCTTTGTATACTACTCTCTGAGCCCAGTTTATGCCTAAAAAGGGCCAATACACTGGTCCACTTTCCAGGTTAATAATAAAAAGTAAAAGCTATGACAGATGTCAGATGTACCATTACAGTCAAAATGCCCCATAGTATGTGTGCTTGTTTATGAGTCACATATATGAAATGTCACATTGCAACCTTTCTGCAATGCAACCTAGGCACAGTCTACAGTCACACAATGGAGTTATTACAGCGCAATACTATTAACTTCATAGTCTTTATATGTGCACCACAAGACAAACGTGCATGTGGATCTATACGTACGTCAGACAATAGATATACGTGTGCTTGTATTGTAAAAAGTTTCCACAACATATCCAGTGTACTGCACAGGGGATGCCATAGACATTACATATTGTATAAGCAGCAGTGACTGTGCATATCTAGCACTGTGTTGTGGTGGATATGATTGCATAATTACTTTGCAAGCATTGTGTGTTTCCCAGTATCCTCTGAATCCCACTGACATGAGGGTATGAGTGGCAGCACAGGCATTACCATGAGTTTCAGAATGTATTTATTTAAAACTTTGTTAACAAAAGGAGGGTATGCTCCTGGACTGTTTTCAGCTATGAGCTGGTTATGTCCCAACATGTAGGATGGATTTGGTACTCTAAGCTACCTCATATCTGCATGAACAGTCTTTAACACTGTTAATGGCAGTGGGGAAGCGATCAACAGCTGCTACCAAATCATCAACAGAGTCGAACAGATATTGTGCATGTACTGTTCTATTTATAGCAATGGTGTACGATAATGATTACATGTAGTCAGGTATCAGGTTTTGTCATGCAATGTTTTCATTATTTGTGTCATAATCAAACTGCTGTCACATTCTGAAGAAATAATTTAATTGATGAAAATACTTATTGTGAGGTCTTTTGATTTCTTTTATTGAACTCATACCTCTCAATAAGGCCTTTGAGAAGTAGGAACATCCAGATAAAACTCTGGACATCTACTTTGCATAAAATATTTATATCAAATAACCCATAACTCTTCCTGCTTCTAGTAGGAATGTGGGATACTACTCAAAAATATTTACAAAACAGTGTGACAAAATAAAGGAAAACATAACCACATTATCAAAGAGGCAGTGTGAAATCTGTAGACTTTCAAACCTCCGTTGTTGTACCATAAAGGGCTGCCCTCTCAACAGTAAACCACAATGCTGTCACTAGTATGTGGCAATATAGTTATCCAAACGCCAAGTGTTTCAAAAATATATCCAACGCCAAATGGTGAACTTCCAGTAGGTTTAATATAGATCCACAAACAACACAATTGCCGAATAACATAAAATGATATAAAACATATATGTGATTGAGCGCGCTTTCGTCATTAGTATATAGACTTCATCAGAATCAACAACTCCACTAGATGAATGTTTTAAATACCTTACATAGGAACACCATTGGTTAATTAATTAATTGTTCCAACAAGGTAAAGATAATCTTTTCATAACATATAGCGTATAACAGTACATTTTGTGCAACATGTTCTCAGTTCATCATAAGAACCGCAAATGTTAAAAAGTGAAAACTGTAAACATGAAGAATAAAAACACTAAATAAACTTTGAAGATGCTTTAAAAAATACATCCCGTGTGATCATATAACACAGAATGTTGTGCTTCTAAGTTAATAACTCCAGACCATCCTATATTCATATAAATATATGTGGGTATTACTCTGACTATTACAAAATACCAAAATATATATAAAAAATGTAATATAATGATGTGTAAAAAAATGATGTGTAAAAAATAATATATATATATATATATATATATATATATATATATATATATATATATATATATATATATATACATAGATAATACAATGCCCCAATCTATTCTTATTTTAAACACATAAAAACACATATTATGATATAAGCCATTAATATTTAAAATATATATTTTTTGTATGTGTGTTAAATATGTAAAAAGAATATTTATTTATGTATATACAGAGAAAAATATATATATGTATATATATATTTTTCTAATATAAGCTTATTAAAAATACTAAATATTAAGCATTGAACATAAAATATTAAATATGAAATATTAAATATTAAATAATAAATATTAAATATTAAATATTAAATATTAAACATTGACTGTCCCATAATTAATCAATATGTATTAAAACCATATATGGTATACATGTAACATATTGTAAAACACATTAAAATTAATTGTTAATTCATGGCCAACAAATGATGTGCATATAATAATATTAATAATTATAAACTCTGCAGACTCTACACACAAACAATAGGAAACAAAATGAATGTGTATCTATACGTATTCATTTAGGATTATTTGCTAATAGTTTCAGGGCAGGCTTAAGGGAGAGGTGATCATTCATTCCCATAGGGCCACATGCATCCAATTTTAGTTGCCATATTAATTCTCTGTATTCTAACAGAGATTCCCAATCACCTCCCCTGTCACCCTTCTTCACTTCTTCTAATACCCAAAACTTAATGTTGGCATTTTCACATATAGTACTATGTCTAAATAGGGCGTTGTTGTCATTCTTCTTGCTAATGTCCCTCATATGCTCGTAAATACGTTTTCTTAACTGACGTTCCGTTTTGCCTACATAGTAAGTCCCACAGGTTAGACAATATGCAAGATAAACAATGCCCTTACTATAACAGGTGTAATACCCATTACACCTCAATTTCCTCCCAATGCTTTTCAAAAATAATTCTTTGTCTCCAGTAATAAAAGAGCACTGCCCACATCTGCCACATTTATGTGTTCCTGTCTTTGGTTGCGTCCCATTTCCTCTCAAAGGGTCTTTCCTTTCAAATATTTCTTTAAAATTAAGATTCTTCCTATAACTAAATCTCAAGGCTTGCTGAAATATCAATGTGTTACCACACATCCTGGAAAAAATTTTCCACACTTCATTGATTCCTTTTTGTATCCATCCACAACTCTTGTGATATGTAAAGATTAAGCCTGGAATACCATTTATATCCATGGCACTGGATTTGGTTTTCCTGTTGTTAACCATAGTCAAATCATAATTTAAAAGGGGTGAATAACATGTATTGCGTTTTTTCATAACCTCCCTTTTGACCTTTTTAGTTAAACCTGTCGGGTATCCTCTTTCTTTGAACAGTTCCTGTATTTTATCCATTTCATCCACACATTCTTTATTATCACTGGTCATCCTAGAGGCCCTAATCATTTGTCCCTTAATAATATTTTTCTTTAAATGCAGTGGATGATCACTTTGAAAGTGCACATAAGAATTCGAGAAGCAACTTTTTCTGAAAATCCTTAATTTGTATTGCCTACCTTCTCTATTCTTGCTAATTGTTACATCAAGATAATTTGCATACTCAACATTATATTGGTATGTAAATTCTAAAAAATTGGTTCTAGTATGCAAATATTGGATAAATTCGTCTGTCTGTTCAATGGTGCCGTTCCAAACAATAAATATATCATCCAGGAACCGAAAGTATTGGATAATACATTTCCAAAATTGGGACTTGAATACAAATTCAAGTTCCCAAAACAACATAATAATGTTTGCGTATATGGGGGCACAGGCTGACCTCATTGCCACCCCCCCCCCAATCTGATGATAGATATCTCCTTGGAAATAAATAAAGTTATTTTTCAGGACTAATTCAATATTTTCTAATACCAATCTAAAATCAGAGTTATTTAAAAACTTAAACTGTGTTAACATATACTCAAACCACTCTAATCCAATGTCATGGGGTATCACTGAAAATAATTCTTTGACATCAATTGTAATAAAACCATAGTTGTCATTATAGGGAATATTGTTAAATTTTTCCAAGAAGTCCCAAGAATCTATTAATATGTGGGGATAGTCTTGATAAAAAGGTTTTAATTTATTATCCACAAAAATTGCTAGAGTCTGTGTTTTTGAGCACTGGGATGTCACAATAGGTCTGAGTGGGGGATTATACATATCTTTATGTATCTTAGGGATCCCAAAAATCTCTGGAATAATTGGTTTGGGAACCCTAAGAAAATCATACAAATCAGTATCTATAAGTCCTTGCATGAGGTTATCCTCCAAATAAAAATCTATTTTACTGTACCAAATATTCATCTCATTTCTGGACGCCAGTTGGTATCTGTCACCTTGATTTAAAATATCCACCATTCTTCTTGTATAATCCCAGTGGTCCATCAGGACCACCCCACCCCCCTTGTCGGGTTTCATAATTCTTATTCTCCCATTTCCTTGCAACATCCTCAAAATATTGACTTCTTCATCTGTTAAGTTACTGTATTCCTTTGGTCCCTTATTTAATACATAACCCTCTCTGACCATGTTTGAAATACAATTTTCAAAATTAAAAATATTGTGTTGTAAGGGCGGATTAAATGTGCTTCTTCTTTTAAGCACGTCCCTTGCCCCTAATCCTTCATTTTGAAACATGGTCTTCAAATTTAACTTCCTAGTAAATAATTTGATGTCAAGTAAAATTTTTTCAATACTAGGCTTTTTAACTGGTATGAAAGAAAACCCTTTTGTAAAAAGGTTAAAAAACTCTATTGTAGTTTCTAAATCCGTAAAATTATAAATATAAAAATTGTCTCGTACAAATATATTACATGTGTTTGTATAGGGGTGTTCAAATGCAATATTACTCTTTGGCTCTAACAAGCCAACATTTTCGTTCAAATTTGTGTAAATAGTCTGAATATTGGGTCCATTGACTTCTTCCCCACTGTTCCCAATAATATTAATGTTATTAACTATAAGACCATTGTCATCAATATCACTATCATTGATATTAATACCCTCATCTTCAGTATTTTTCAATTCCTGTACCTGTTTCCACCCTGCTTCCTGTAGGAATGATTCCCTGCTGCTTCCGCATATGAAAATAAGCAGTTCTGATTCCTTAGTCTTTCTGACCTCCGGGGGCCCTCCCCCCCTTCCTCCTCTAAAGGGTCAAAAGAACTCAACTCACCATTGTCTACCATATCATTTGGACAACCATTAGGTCCCCCATCCCCATATCGCACCATATTTTCAATATTTTCAAAAGTTGATTTCCTAGGTTGTTTGGGTAAATCCATCCTTCTATCCTTCCCATTATATCCACCCCTCGAACTATGATAGCTGAAGGGTTTCCTATTGTAATAATTGTTATTTGGGTCCACATATGCCCTACCTTCTTTATAATCCCTTATATCTCGTTCAATTTTACCCAGTTTCCTTTTATAATTACTGGCCACATTGCAGTCAACATCATGAAGCACTTTGTGATATACATTTTTGTATTCTTTTACAGAAAAAAGCAGATCATTGCTGATGTCCCGTTGTATTTTATCAATTATTTTCTTACTGTCAGCTAAAATATCAGCGTTACTACATATCATTGCTTTTAATATTAAAATACCACAATCATTTAAAATGTCAGAGATAGTTTTAAATAATTCACCATTCCCCCGTACATTATTGGGGTATTTGTTGAGCCTAAGGCCCTTAGGTACTATGTTACGCTCTACACATTGCGTAAGATACCAATTGTCAAGACTAATATTCCTATATCTATTCACAGAAGAAACAAAATGTTTTAGAAGTTTACAATAATGTGGAATTTACTGAATGGCTCGACAGGTCGTTTTCAAAAGCTTCTGACGTAACTGAGAAAACGCGGAATGACAATTGTTCATTTAAGGAAAAATGTAAGCTTTTAGAAACTGAACTAAATAGATATAGGAATATTAGTCTTGACAATTGGTATCTTACGCAATGTGTAGAGCGTAACATAGTACCTAAGGGCCTTAGGCTCAACAAATACCCCAATAATGTACGGGGGAATGGTGAATTATTTAAAACTATCTCTGACATTTTAAATGATTGTGGTATTTTAATATTAAAAGCAATGATATGTAGTAACGCTGATATTTTAGCTGACAGTAAGAAAAGAATTGATAAAATACAATGGGACATCAGCAATGATCTTCTTTTTTCTGTAAAAGAATACAAAAATGTATATCACAAAGTGCTTCATGATGTTGACTGTAATGTGGCCAGTAATTATAAAAGGAAAATGGGTAAAATTGAACGAGATATAAGGGATTATAAAGAAGGTAGGGCATATGTGGACCCAAATAACAATTATTACAATAGGAAACCCTTCAGCTATCATAGTTCAAGGGGTGGATATAATGAGAAGGATAGAAGGATGGATTTACCCAAACAACCTATGAAATCAACTTTTGAAAATATTGAAAATATGGTGCGATATGGGGATGGGGGACCTAATGGTTGTCCAAATGATATGGTAGACAATGGTGAGTTGAGTTCTTTTGACCCTTTAGAGGAGGAAGGGGGGGAGGGCCCCCGGAGGTCAGAAAGACTAAGGAATCAGAACCGCTCATTTTCATATGCGGAAGCAGCAGGGAATCATTCCTACAGGAAGCAGGGTGGAAACAGGTACAGGAATTGAAAAATACTGAAGATGAGGGTATTAATATCAATGATAGTGATATTGATGACAATGGTCTTATAGTTAATAACATTAATATTATTGGGAACAGTGGGGAAGAAGTCAATGGACCCAATATTCAGACTATTTACACAAATTTGAACGAAAATGTTGGCTTGTTAGAGCCAAAGAGTAATATTGCATTTGAACACCCCTATACAAACACATGTAATATATTTGTACGAGACAATTTTTATATTTATAATTTTACGGATTTAGAAATTACAATAGAGTTTTTTTAACCTTTTTACAAAAGGGTTTTCTTTCATACCAGTTAAAAAGCCTAGTATTGAAAAAATGTTACTCGACATCAAATTATTTACTAGTAAGTTAAATTTGAAGACCATGTTTCAAAATGAAGGATTAGGGGCAAGGGACGTGCTTAAAAGAAGAAGCACATTTAATCCGCCCTTACAACACAATATTTTTAATTTTGAAAATTGTATTTCAAACATGGTCAGAGAGGGTTATGTATTAAATAAGGGACCAAAGGAATACAGTAACTTAACAGATGAAGAAGTCAATATTTGGAGGATGTTGCAAGGAAATGGGAGAATAAGAATTATGAAACCCGACAAGGGGGTTGGGGTGGTCCTGATGGACCACTGGGATTATACAAGAAGAATGGTGGATATTTTAAATCAAGGTGACAGATACCAACTGACGTCCAGAAATGAGATGAATATTTGGTACAGTAAAATAGATTTTTATTTGGAGGATAACCTCATGCAAGGACTTATAGATACTGATTTGTATGATTTTCTTAGGGTTCCCAAACCAATTATTCCAGAGATTTTTGGGATCCCTAAGATACATAAAGATATGTATAATCCCCCACTCAGACCTATTGTGACATCCCAGTGCTCTAAAACACAGACTCTAGCAATTTTTGTGGATAATAAATTAAAACCTTTTTATCAAGACTATCCCCACATATTAATAGATTCTTGGGACTTCTTGGAAAAATTTAACAATGTTCCCTATAATGACAACTATGGTTTTATTACAATTGATGTCAAAGAATTATTTTCAGTGATACCCCATGACATTGGATTAGAGTGGTTTGAGTATATGTTAACACAGTTTAAGTTTTTAACTAACTCTGATTTTAGATTGGTATTAGAAAATATTGAATTAGTCCTGAAAAATAACTTTATTTATTTCCAAGGAGATATCTATCATCAGATTGGGGGGGTGGCAATGGGGTCAGCCTGTGCCCCCATATATGCAAACATTATTATGTTGTTTTGGGAACTTGAATTTGTATTTAAGTCCCAATTTTGGAAATGTATTATCCAATACTTTCGGTTCCTGGATGATATATTTATTGTTTGGAACGGCACCATTGAACAGACAGACGAATTTATCCAATATTTGCATACTAGAACCAATTTTTTAGAATTTACATACCAATATAATGTTGAGTATGCAAATTATCTTGATGTAACAATTAGCAAGAATAGAGAAGGTAGGCAATACAAATCAAGGATTTTCAGAAAAAGTTGCTTCTCGAATTCTTATGTGCACTTTCAAAGTGATCATCCACTGCATTTAAAGAAATATATTATTAAGGGGCAAATGATTAGGGCCTCTAGGATGACCAGTGATAATAAAGAGTGTGTGGATGAAATGGATAAAATACAGGAACTGTTCAAAGAAAGAGGATACCCAACAGGTTTAACTAAAAAGGTCAAAAAGGAGGTTATGAAAAAACGCAATACATGTTATTCACCCCTTTTAAATTATGATTTGACTATGGTTAACAACAGGAAAACCAAATCCAGTGCCATGGATATAAATGGTATTCCACGCTTAATCTTTACATATCACAAGGGTTGTGGATTGTTACAAAAAGGAATCAATGAAGTGCGGAAAATTTTTTCCAGGATGTGTGGTAACACATTGATATTTCAGCAACCCTTGAGATTTAGTTATAGGAAGAATCTTAATTTTAAAGAAATGTTTGAAAGGAAAGACCCTTTGAGAGGAAATGGGACGCAACCAAAGACAGGAACACATAAATGTGGCAGATGTGGGCAGTGCTCTTTTATTACTGGAGACAAAGAATTATTTTTGAAAAGCATTGGGAGGAAATTGAGGTGTAATGGGTATTACACCTGTTATAGTAAGGGCGTTGTTTATCTTGCATATTGTCTAACCTGTGGGACTTACTATGTAGGCAAAACGGAACGTCAGTTAAGAAAACGTATTTACGAGCATATGAGGGACATTAGCAAGAAGAATGACAACAATGCCCTATTTAGACATAGTACTATATGTGAAAATGCCAACATTAAGTTTTGGGTATTAGAAGAAGTGAAGAAGGGTGACAGGGGAGGTGATTGGGAATCTCTGTAAGAATACAGAGAATTAATATGGCAACTAAAATTGTATGCATGTGGCCCTATGGGAATGAATGATCACCTCTCCCTTACGCCTTCCCTGAAACTATTAGCAAATAATCCTAAATGAATACGTATAGATACATATTCATTTTGTTTCCTATTGTTTGTGTGTAGAGTCTGCAGAGTTTATTATTATTAATATTATTATATGCACATCATTTGTTGGCCATGAATTAACAATGAATTTTAATGTGTTTTACAATATGTTACATGTAGACCATATATGGTTTTAATACATATTGATTAATTATGGGACAGTCAATGTTTAATATTTAATATTTAATATTTATTATTTACTGATTAATATTTAATATTTAATATTTTATGTTCAATGCTTAATATTTAGTATTTTTAATCAGCTTATATTACAAAAATATATATATACATATATATATTTTTCTCTGTATATACATAAATAAATATTCTTTTTACATATTTAACACACATACAAAAAATATATATTTTAAATATTAATGGCGTATATCATAATATGTGTTTTTATGTGTTTAAAATAAGAATAGATTGGGGCATTGTATTATCTATGTGTATATACATATATATATATATATATATATATATTATTTTTTACACATCATTTTTTTACACATCATTATATTACATTTTTTATATATATTTTGGTATTTTGTAATAGTCAGAGTAATACCCACATATATTTATATGAATATAGGATGGTCTGGAGTTATTAACTTAGAAGCACAACATTCTGGGTTATATGATCACACGGGATGAATTTTTGAAAGCATCTTCAAAGTTTTTTTAGTGTTTTTATTCTTCATGTTTACAGTTTTCACTTTTTAACATTTGCGGTTCTTATGATGAACTGAGAACATGTTGCACAAAATGTACTGTTATACGCTATATGTTATGGTCTGGAGTTATTAACTTAGAAGCCCAACATTCTGGGCTATACGATCATACGGATGCATTTTTTAAAGCAAAGTTTATTTAGTGTTTTTATTCTTCATGTTTACAGTTTTCACTTTTTAACATTTGCGGTTCTTATAATGAACTGAGAACATGTCACACAAAATGTACTGTTATACGCTATATGTTATGAAAAGATTATGTTTACCTTGTTGGAACAATTAATTAATTAACCAATGGTGTTCCTATGTAAGGTATTTAAAACATTCATCTAGTGGGAGTTGTTGATTCTGATGAAGTCTATATACCAATGACGAAAGCGCGCTCAATCACATATATGTTTTATATCATTTTATGCTATTCGGCAATTGTGTTGTTTGTGGATCTATATTAAACCTACTGGAAGTTCACCATTTGGCATTGGATATATTTTTGAAACACTTGGCGTTTGGATAACTATATTGCCACATACTAGTGACAGCATTGTGGTTTACTGTTGAGAGGGCAGCCCTTTATGGTACAACAACGGAGGATTGAAATTTTTTTCAGTATCTGCTGTGAAGAAATCTGTAGACTTTAATGAACTGCATCACAAAATTCTACCACACAAGGCAGTTTATTTTTACTTCATAAAAAAGCCAGCTGTAAGATGAGTGTCCTCTTTCATTACATTTTTGTTGTCATTGTTTCTATGCACTAGACAGCTTCAAAAATCACATGTGATTAGGGGGATTCAAAAAATTGTGCAAAGGGGTAAATCAAGTCACAAAATATGGACTAACCTGCAAAAATAGGGACATCCTGTACAGCGTTAAATCAGGCCTGTAAATATTAATGTTCCTCCAAAATAATGATAGTTGAGAGGTCTGAGTATGCATGTGGTTTCCAGGATGGCCCTTGGACTTTATTTTTTGAGTTTTAACCTATTTGTTGGAGAACCAAGTTTTTAGAATTATCAAGAGTTATGTCTTTTCCAGGCAACCCAGATAATTCAGGAAGCTTTTTAAACATTCATTTTGGCTTCACATTCTCCTGAAGAGATTCAAGACTTTTAATCTGGACAAGAGGATGTAGGGGCAGGTGCAGGGCTTTGTCCTTAGATTTCTGATTCACACTCAGAGGAAAGCTCAGTTTCCGATCATCCCTATGGGGATTTCTTTTTCTCTGAGAGTATTTCCTGAATGTGCCAATGTTTTCAATAGGCTAACACTGAGGTTTCTCAGACCCTTAGAAAATACTATGAGTTGTTACTGAAGGATTTTCCAGAACCTACACCCATTCCACTTGTCATGTTCATAGGTTAGTACTAGGCTAACTGCCCCTGGGGGCCATTGTTTAAGCCTAGCCAATTACCCAATGTGAGAATCGAACCCTGTACATTCTGTCTGCAAGGTGAACACCTTAACCATTATGCCTACCCCCTCATTTTTTCATATTTATTCATAGGATATTTGTTCATAGGTTAGTACTAGGCTAATTGCCCTTGCAAGCCATTGTAAGCCTAGCCAATTATCTCTTGTGAGACTCAAACCCTGCACCTTGTGTTTGTAAGACAAACACCTTAACCATTAGGCCACCCTCCCTAAACCACGTCTGCTTTAGAGGATGTGTGTCTTGCTGCCTGCAATTTTCCTGATGGTGCTCCTATTAAGGAAGATAGTATGTATAAAGTTCCTCAGCCTTTTAAATTTTTATACAGTATTCCCAACCAGACCCAGCTGTTATAGCTTTAGTTGATCACCTCTGCTAAGCACATAGTTAATTCTAGTGTTACTCCTTCTGATAAGAATGGGGAAATTATTGATAGGTATGGGGAAAAATGTCTATGCTTCTGCAACTTTGATTTTCAGAATTTTGAATTGTCAGACTTATATGTTAAAGTTTGTTCTGACAAATTGTGAAAATATGAGAAATGTTCTATCTGCAGTTTCTTGAGAGAATAAAATCTGCTTTAAATAACTTTGTTACTTCTATTGCACTGGTCACTAATCATTATTTATAATGTGGGTATGACTCTGTTGATACTTCTTCCAGGGCTATGGCAAAAGGTACTGTTTTCTGCATGGCAACATTCTCAGAAAATCTCAGATGATGTTAAAATGAGATTTTAAATTCTCCCTTGTACAGAGATTGTGTTTGGCCCCTCTGCAATAGAGGTGATCAAAAAGGTTGAGAAAAAGGGCAAGTTGATTCAGGGAATTCTTAAGATTTTTTACCCTCCTTTTCTAAATTTTCCAAGGGATTTTTTTCTCCTTATCCAGTTTTGACAAAAAACAGAATAAATAGTCTAAAAAATACAGTTAAACAGATATTTAAGAAGAATTGGTAAGGGGTTCCAAAAAGAAGCCTCAAACCTCACAAAACAAAAAATAGTTTAACAAGTCTGCATGACTATTCAAGAGAATCTATGAGCCCACCCACCCTGGCCCCCTTTTTCCTTCCAGAATGTCTGAATCTCCATTTATTTCTCTTTTGCAACAGGTAGTTTCAGACAAATGGGTTCTGAAAGCCATTCATCAAGGTTACAGATGTCAGTTGGAGGAAATTCCTCCTTTCCAGGGGCTTTATTCTTTATCCCCCAGATCAGATTCTTTTGTTTCAACCAGTTGTTCATCACATGCTGTCCCAAGGAGTGATAGAACCAGTTCCTCGTTCCCATGTGGGGAAGGGTTTTTAATTCAAGGATGTTCCTAGTTGCAAAGAAAGAAACTTCTTTGAGAATGGTTCTGGGTCTTTCTTTCCTTATCCTGTTTGTAAAAGTGCCCAAATTCAAAATGATGTCACTTCACAACTTAGATTTAAAAGATGCGTATCATCACATCCCTGATAATACAGACTTCAGACATTTCTTAAGTTTCTTTGTGTTTGGATTACATTATCAGTTCCCTGCCTGATCTTTTGGACAATCTACTGCACCAAGAATGTTCAAAAAGTGTTTAGCTCCAGTTATAGATGATTGCAGGCAATGGTGTATCCACATTTTTCCATACTTACAGTAGATGACTTGCTTATCACTGCAGAGTATTTTTTCAGTGTTTCTGGAATCTTTCCCTTGTGTGAGACATCTCTTACAAACCTGGGATTCCAAGAGAACATTCAAAAGTCTTTCCTAACTGCTTCACACAGGATTGTATTTGTGGCATGTCAACTAGACATCTAAGTTCAAAGAACTTTTTTTCAAAGGAAAAATAGATCTTTATCTAGATTTATTTCTATGGTTTTGCACTCAGACTTTTAGTCACTGAGAGGGAATACTTCAGGATTTTAGGTCTCATGGTATATATGATTCTCATGATACCCCTGGCAACATTCTGTATGAGAAAGATAAAGTGGTATCTGAAATCCCTATGCTCCCAGCCTCAATGCCCTTTATCTTTTCAAATCCCAGTGCTGGGTTTTGGTAGAACAATATTTCAGTGAAGACAGCAGATAACTGTAAATCCAGGTCCCCCCTTCTGTCTACCAGCTCCAAAGCAGTCAGTCACCACAGGTGCTTTGGACTTTGCCTTGGAAGCAGTTTTAAGAGGGATAAAAGTGCAGTGGATGTGGAGCACCAAGGATAGATGTGAGCACATAAATCTCAAGGAGATGCTTGGCCTGATCAAGGCACTCAACTCTTTGAACCATCATTGGTTCCTGGGACCTGTTATTACACACAATACCACAGTTATGTAATACATCAACAAGCAAGCAGAAACCAGGTTGTACCCCCTTTGGAGACTAGCCACATTAGCTTGGGATATAACTTTACAGGACAACCTCACTCTACAAGCATCCCACATTCTGCTAGAGCAAAACTGTGTGGAAGACAAGCTGAACAGGACCAGGGCAGATCCTCATGAATGGAAACTAGATCAGGCTGTCTTCCAAGATTTTGTCTATCTGTGGGGTGCTCCTCAAGTAGATCTGTTTACCTCCTCTCTGAACAATCAACTGGCAAGATTTTGTTCAAAGACTCCATGTAAGAAGGCCTGGAAGACAGATGTCTTTTCTTTTCATTGGACTTGAATGTTCATGTATGCTTTTCCACCCTTTCCACTAATATCCACGGAAATTTGGAAGACTTGGAAGGAATACCCAGAGATACTGTGGTGACTCCCTTCTGGCACATGCAACAGTAGTTCTTCCTTCTTTTGGAAATGGCCAGGGGCAATTACCACAAGCTTCCTCAAAGACTGGATGTATTAACACAAAATTAGGGGTGTTTGATACACCCCAGCATTAATCAACTTCAATTGACTTCCTGGATAATAGGGTCTTAATTCCTTTTCCTGAGGATGTTCAGCAGGTAGTAATGGCAGCAAGAAAGCCTGGTACTAGAAAATCTTATAATAGAAAATTGAAACTTTTTTTAGTTGGTGCTAACAGCATAGCCAGCATGCATTCAGGGCTGTCTGTTCTCTGGTTCTGCAATATTTGTCTACATTACTATCCTATGGCTTCTCTTATTTCTCTATCAAGGTTCATTTATCATCCATTTCAGCATGTCTGCCAGTGGATCGTCCTCTTTCAATGCAGTGTCATGTCAAGATGTTCTTGAAAAGGGTTTTGCATATGAGGCCTCCAAGAAAACTGGTAGCCTCTCCTTGTGATCTTAATTTTGTGTTAGAGAAACTAAGACTTGCTCCATTGGAACCAGCCAGTCTGGCTGCCTTGAGGTTCTTAATATGGAAAACAGATTTACAGATTGCTCTGACCTCTACAAGAAGGGTATCTAAGTTACAAGCTCTTATGGTGAGTCAACCATATGTCATTTTCCATAAAGGCAGTTTTTTTTGAGAACTAATCCTTCTTTTGTGGCTAAAGTGGTATCCTAGTTTACATTAAGTCAAACTATCCGCCTCCCCAGTTTCTTTCCTTAACCTAAGCATGAGGGAGAAAGCATACTCCATAACTTGGATGTCTGCATACATCTCAGTTTCTATCCTGACAGAACTAAATCTTTCATATCTTTGGATCAATTGTTAATTTTTTGTGAAGGTAAGAAGAAGGGACAATCCTGTATCACTATTTCCAAATGGTTGTCTAAGGCTATTACCTTTTGTTATACTCAGCCCAACAAAACTATTCCAGGAAGGGGCAAAGCACACTCTACCAGGACCCTGGCCTCATCTATGGCTTTTTGGAAAGGGCTGGATTCTAGAAGTATTCTAGAAGGTGCCAGTTTCTCCTCTGTATATACTTTTACAAAGCACTATAAGCTTGGTTCCTTCTCTATGTTCAAATCAAACTTTGCTGGGTCCACTCTTCAGGGGCATCGTTTTCTTCCACATCCTAAACCTAGTAAGCTAGGGTAGACTACCCATATAGCCAGGGCTACTGCAGCAGTGATCAATATGATGAGCATAGTACAGTTGTGTCAGTAAACTTACTATAACAGTAGATGTTGGAATAATCACTGCTGCTGTAGCTGCTCCCTCCCTCTATCCCCTTTGTTTTTTTTTTTTTTTTTGTGTTTTTTATGCCAGGATGTATATATATATATATATATATATATATATATATATATATATATATATATATGGATCTAGGATGTTTGATTGAATGATCAAACATCCGAATCCATAACCACCGAACACACTTTAATGAAAGCACTTTTATCAAAAAAGTGCTTTCCTTAAAGTGTGTTACTAAAAAAAAAAAAAAAAAAAAACAATACATTAACATTTTAGCAGGGGGGCTTCACCCCCCTGCACCCCCTATGTGGGGGGCTGTGCTCCCCACGCCCCCCTACTTTAATATTCTCCCTCCGAGACCACATTACAGTGGGGAAAAAGGAATTTTCCCTTATCAGCACCATAGTACGGCCTCGGCAATAGGCATACTTACGGGAAAGTGCTTCTTCGGTGAAAAGCACTTTCACGTAAGTATACCCAGCTGTTTGGGTTTCGGACTTTTGATCATTCGATCAAAAGTCCTAGACCCATACATATACATATATATATATATATATATATATATATATATATATATATATATATGTGTGTGTGTGTGTGTATATACATACTTTATATCGTTATATCTATCTATATATTTTTTCCCACCAGCTACGTGACAATTAGGGCTTCTGAACGTTTTGGAAGCTGGGTCAGTATAATATCCTTGACAGGATTGAACACATATAGCTAAGGCTGCTACAGCAGTGATCATTTGAACATCTACTGGTATGAACGTTATGTATGTTATGGTAAGTTATGCTTACACACCTGCACTTTTTTGACTAATGACATTCTAGTATGACTGCCACAGAACAAGCACCTCCCAGAAGATCCTTGAGGCAAGCAGAAGTGCATGACAAGCAGAACACACAGATAGGTACAAAACAGATATAGCTATAGAATCAGTGTGATCGAAGACACATTCTTTCAAATGCATCTTGATCGAACTTGAAAGCACGAAAAGGCAAAATAGGGAAACGGCATATAAGCGAATTCTTTCCCTGGGAAAGAAATCGCTTGGCCACTTCCGTTACTTTGACATTTTCGTCACTGTAGTGCAATCTGGGAGTTGGTATATTTAAGTAGAAGGGGTGTGGGGGGCACAGCCCTCCACAGCCCCCCTCTTTATGTAATGTTTTATAATTTTTTTTTTTTTTTTTTTTTTTTGTGGAACAGCAATTTTTTTCACTTGGAAAAAATTGCTGTTCTAAGCGTTCAAGATTGTAAGCTTTCACTTGCATGGGTAATCATCGTTCACTTTTTTAAGCATTTGATGATTTAATATAGACCCCAATTCTTATATATAATAAAGTAACACCTTTATGCACCCTCTTTTACTTGAGATACAAGCATTCAAAGAGGATTGCTTGTGGGTCACTGGGGTGTTTAGCCAAACTTCCTAGTTTATTTCTTAACCTGACTTCAAGTGAAAAGAACATTTCAGTAGCTTTCCTATCGCACTTTCTATCTAAAGAGGTTGGATGTTAAGTATATTGGGAAACACAAAGAAATGAACTAAATAAATGTTATAGAAATACTGATTTACAGATTGATGGATGGGCACAGAATGGGTTTATAGACTTGACCACTACAGATTACTTTTTAATTAAATGTTTTAAAATGGAACTATTTTGGTATACCTAAAGTGCAGTAATCCCTTGAACACCCAATCTGGTCAGTAGTTGTTGGCAGACACAACAAGACTTAACCTCTGGCTATTTTTGTGAGAACAATTTTAAACACGTTTTACACAAAAGTTATTCTTACATCAAGAAGTTTTTTGACATTATTACTAAAGGTTGCTGGCATGTTATTATGATTCCATCAGACAGTGGAATCAATTATGTTTCTAATGTATAGTTCCACAGGTGGGCAGGGCTGGCCTTTAGTCAACTGGTGCTCTAGGCAAAAGAGCTCCAAAGCACCCCCTTTCACCAACCAGTGCCCCCATCCTGGTCTTCCTACACCATCCAGATTACTTTTTTCTTCCTTTTTTTCACTGTTTGTCTTACTCTTCAGTTTTTCCTTATTTAATTCAACATTTTTTAAATAAATCATTTTATTACTACAAAAAGTAAACAAATAAATACTGGAAAAGTGTCCCTGTAGAACAGCACCCTAGGTGGTCACCTACTTGGCCTACGCCTAAGGCCGACTATGCAGTCAGGGCTTTTGGATTGGATATGTTACACTTAATCATAAGTGCATTAGCTGTATTATCCAAGCAAAAGAAATTAATTGCCATAGTATTGCTTATGGCCCCTGTCTTATTCCAATTTATTCATGACTTATTCAGAAAGAGAGAGAGAGAGAGAGAGAGAGAGAGAGAGATAAATATAGATATTTAATTCAGGCAATCTAAACTGTTAAAAGAGATATACTGATGGCATTTTTCATATAGAAAAAGACAGTGATATTAATTTACAGTATTTTCTGCTATATATAAACCAGTGTGTGGATTTTCACAGGTTTATGGCTAAGTATGATATCAGAGAAATTATTTTTTTGGATCTAAGCATATCAATGTAGCGTGATGAATTAGCTATTGACATCCATCAAAAGGACATTATGAGTAGCAGTTACATGTCTTTCAATAGTGGGTAGCCACATTGCTTAAAGAAGAGCATAGTCAAAAGACAACCTTATTAAATGAGACTGAAGAACTTTAAAATGAAAATTTAGCAGTGAGAGCTATAAAAAGAGGCTAGTTGGCATAATGGTTAAGATCTTCATCTCTCATGCATAACCAAGGTTGAAGCCTGACATTCGGCCAATGCCTGTTTGGACTTTGTATATTCTCCTTGTGTCTCTGTGGGGTTTCTCCCACATCCAAAAAACATACTGTTTCCATCTCAAACTCATCAACGAATGTAGCTGTGGGCACAGACTCTATATGTACACTAAAGGAGGAAGAGTTGTATAGAAAAACTATGTTAGGCATCTACTATGGAGTGCAGTATCTTCAAGAAAGGACAACACACACCACAGACTGCACAGGTTTAAATATGGTTCTAGGTGATTCAGCAATGGTGACTTATGTTGCCATATGGGTGTGGGAATTTGCCAATGATAAGTGGGTTGAGGACCCAGCTTACTCTGACCTACACCATGGACCTATGCTAATGGTGGGAGGAGTGTATGTGATCCTATTGAAGCCCAGCAGCCCCAGGTCAATAACCAGCATGAGCTACATGGGATAACTCTGTTGAGAGAAAACTGAACATAAAAAAACAATCAACCTGCCAAGCATGAACTAGGAATTGCTACACTCAACCTGCCAAACATGAACTAAGAATTGCTACACTCAATGTAGTTTCACTGACAGGACATAGCTTGGAAGTGGATGACATGATGGTACAGAGGTGGCTGGACATTCTATGTATCCAATAGACAAGATGGAAGGGCAGTGCAGCAAAGAAAGTTGGTTTGGAATCAAGAGTCTACTACTTAGGGGGAGGACAGGCTAGAAATGGTGTGGAGGCTTCAGAAGGCAGTGAGGGATATCTTCATAATTACTGAGAGACTCATGGCAGTCAGGTTCCAGTGTAATGACAGAGCAGTATTCATATTTCAGCCTATGCCCCACAGCAGCGTTGTGATAGTGAAAAAATAGTGCATTCATACAACAGTTCTAGGACCTACAAGACAAAGCAGGACAACGTGAATTGGTTTTGGTAATGGGTGACTTGAATGCACATATTGGGACAGACAGAACAGGATATTTGGCCTGACGGGGTCGACATGGGTGTGGCAAAAGGAATAAAGAAGGAGAAGCCATTCTAGACTTCTGTTTGGCAAATGGCTTCATAGAAGCCAGCACATGGTTCAGAAAGAGAGACAGGCATGAGATCACATACAAGAGTGGCCACTATGCAACTCGTGTGCACTTCCTCCTAGTAATGAAAGGGCCCTGGCATAGAATCAGTTCTTGCAAAGGCCCTAAGATCAACAGAGATCAGGCAGAAGACCTGAAATTGACTGGAGAGAAAGTACAACAGTGCAAGGTATTAATCAGGGCTCTAGCACTCAAGGAAGAGGATGAAATATGTTGAGTTACAGAAGAAGGGCAGCACCTCGAAACAGCATGTGTGAGGACTACAGAACAAACATATGGCTGAGCCAGGTATGTAAAAAGTGTTCATAGGGAATGATGGTGGTGGATTGCAAAAGTCCAGGAAGTCATCAAAAGAAAGAAGGGAGTGCAGGAAAAAGTGGGAGACAGAAAAGATGGACCAGGCTAAGAAGGAATACTGGCTGGCTAACAAAGAGGCTAAGAAAGGAGTTGCAATAGCAAAGAACAGGGCATCAGGGACACTACCATCTTCTGAAAAGTGGCTCAGTCAGTGGCACAAAGAAACTATATCAGGTTGCAAGACAAAGACAGAAAGATAAAGAAGATAGTCAAACACCCTTCATAAAATATGCCACCAACAACCTGCTCACCAGTCCACAGGACATGAAAGGCAGATGGAAGTAGTACTTCCAGCAGCTTCTGAATGAAGAAAACCCCACAGAAGTTGTACTGCCGCATGCACAGTCTGCAATGAGAGAAGAAGAGGAGCCCACCCTAGAAGAAGTAAGACTATAGGAAAATAAAGTCAGTGAAAGCAGTAGGCTCAGATTATGTCACAGCAGATATGGTAAAATGTTGGGTCAGAGAAATGGCTCCTGAGAGTACTCATAGCATGTTGAAGAGAAAGGTGTATCTTAGACAGCTGGAGAAAAAGCATACTTTTGCCAGTAGGCAAGATAATAGGGGACATCCACAACTGTGGACAGTGCAGAGGTATTAAACTCTCTTGTCAAACTGCATGAAAGTTCTGCAGATGGTGATTGATAAATGGATATGCAGAGTAGTATAAATTAAGATGGGAGATGATCAGTTTGGATTCAGATCAAAGTGCATCACAACTGGCCCAATGTTTGTAGTGAGACAGACATATAAGAACTTACTGATAAGGAAAAAGTCCAGCTGGGCATTCCTAAAATTGGAGAAAGCATGCAACAAGTTCCCAAGAAAGGTAATTTGGGCAGTAATGCTTGGGTTCAAAGCCCTAGAAACATTGACAGAATTAGTGCAGGCTATGAGCAAGGATGTAATGACTCAAGAACTAACAGTGATTGGTCTCAGAGAGGGGTTCCCAGTGGGAGTGGGTGTGCACCAGGGTTCACCTCTGATCCCACTACTGTTCATAGGCATGATGGAGTACATTAACAAACAGGTCAGAGGGAACAAATCAATAAATGTGCTGTATGTAGATGATGTGGCATTATAGGCAGACTCTAAACATGAACTTCAGCAAAGGATAGGGGAATAGAATGCAAAACTGAAGACACATGGGCTTAAACTAAGTATAGATAAGGCAGTGGTAATGGCAGCAAATTGTGCAAATCTGAAAAAAATGAGAATTGTGATAGAAGGGCAGATAGTGGTACAGGTTAATTGCTTTAAGTATCTTGGCGAGATGGTTGAAGTGAAGGGAAGTCTGAAAGATGAGGTCAAAGCTTCAAGTATCTTGAAGGGATGGTTGAAGAGAAGGGAAGCCTGAATAAAGAGGTCAAAGCTAGAATCAGCAGGGCTGCAGCCAACTGGCATAGAGTGTCAGATGTAGTGTATGACAGAAGAATGCCAAAGGAGCTAAAAAGTAAGGTGTACAAAACAGTGGTGGAATGAGTACTACTGTATGGTACAAATACCTGGGCAGAAAAGGCAGAGCAGATGAGAAAGTTAGAGGTGATGTTAATGAAGTACCTGAGATGGGTGGTAGGATTCACATTGTGGGACAGATGAGGAAATGAGGACATAAGACCAGAAGCCAAAGTAGGTCAAACTGCAGAAAAGATAAAAGAAAACAGATTACATTGGTCCGGGCACATGTGCAGAAAGAGAATCTGGTGAAGACAATTTGGGACAGAAAGGAAGAAGGTAAGAGGAAATGAGGGCATCCAACAAAGTGGCAGATAGATTGTGTGAGAGAAGATCTGTGACAGGCACGAGTGTCGAAGAAGGCAAGAGTGTGGTATTGAATTGAGAGAGTGGCAAAAGTTTACATAACACACAGACCCCATGTAGAAAATGAAAAAAAAAGTGGTTGGTTGATAATGATGGTGATGATGATATGCAATAGAAAGAGGATGTCCAGAGTATCTGGTTCATACTTTCGTTGAACCAGTAATGGATAAAAAAAATAATGGTACTTACGTATTATCACAACCAGATTTTCACGGTTCTGAATTTCACATACTTCTATAGAAAGGAGACCATGAAACACTGCAATGTGGTATTTACTGTGTTTACTGCTGTGGATTAAGCTTGCATTGCATTCAGGAAAAGAAACATTTCCGAAAACCCACTTCCAGTTTTTGCATGCATTACACATGCACACTTATGTTATCATGTCTGCTACAGTTCTGATGAACAGATTCCTTGCACTGAATGGAAGGCTTCCTTCAGAGAAGGCAAAACATCCCTAATTTTGCCTCATGCTTTTGCCCTACCCCTCATAAAATGTTAGAGTTTCTGGTGAAGGGGTGAGGATTACAGACATGTCAATAATACCTGACAAGTTTCATACTTTGTGTCTTTAAAAAATACACTTTGATGTTAAGCATTGCGTTTTATTAACTTTTAAAGTGAATTAGAGTAATATCAAAGAAAGGTTCCTAAAATTAAAGAATGGTAGCGATGCAGGTATTACCAGTAGTCAATTTATTTCAGTATAAAACATAGACTTCCTTCAGATTAGCACTTTCACTCATAGAGCTTCTTCAGATCATGATCTGGAATTGGGGCGTTTACCTGGTGTCTGGGCAATAGTTCTGGTTTTGTCTATAAAGAAAGGTTCCTGATGACTCCCAATTACTTTTTGGATTTGCCCCTGATTCTTCAGCAAATAAAGTAAGATCCATGTAAGTATGAAAATCTTAAGCCTGATATTATGGACTAACAGTAAACATCAGCGATTCGCAAGAAAATGAAACATTTTACGAAAGGAAGGGCAAACGTTTTGGCAACATGGAGTTACAAGAGCAATGAGGCGCGTCATCCACAAGTACAACATTTCACCCGTACTCGTCTTCTGGGCTCATACCCACTGAAACAGACTAATGCTTAATTCTCGACAGACCCCTTTTTAGGTTAAGCAACCTGTTTCCGCGCACACCAACAGAATAATGTCAGTGCAGAAATCTGGTTGCGATAATAAGTAAGTACCGAAATAACTATAAACCTGCCTTAATTAGTTCCACAAAAGTTATTGCTGGAAGGAGAAACATGACAATAAATATAAGAGCATGGTAATGGTCTTGCCATTTAATACTGATACTAGTATTTTTAAAGAAGTTGTTAAAATATTTAGAGAATGTTGAGCAGTTTTGTGGGTACTAACACAACCTTAAGTTCAGTTTCCACTTCTGTTAATAACAAAGGCTAAAAGGTGAAAGAAATTTTGCAGCATAAAAATTGTGTTGTGTTTAGGGCAAATAACAATAAAGAGATGTTTAGGAGTGGTGGTTGCCATTAACGTCAGTTTCTAAATACATGTTCAGCTGAGTGTGCTATTAAGGTAAAGCAATGCTGAATTACATTTTATTTTAACCGTGTTTCTTGATATGTGGTCTTTGGTTCTAATTGCACACAGAATCATGCATTTTATTTTTGTAGAACAACCGGGAGATTACAGAAAATTATTTATGATCATGTAAAAGCTATTGATGCTGGCACATAGAATAACTCTTTGTGCCAGCTTGTTAAAATCTGTGCAGATTTAAAAAATATTTACAGTTTAAGAGTCAGTTTATAAAATCCCCAGTGGAGGGGATGATGGATCTGCATTAGAATTTAAGAAAGCAAATTGGAAAATGATGTTATACACCTGTGTTCCTCCAGGCTTAAATGATATGTCAACTTCAAATATGTGCTGATAAAAAACAAATGCGCACACACATTGACATTAGAAACACATCTGTTTTTAGTGTGATATATATTTTTCTTTAACATGCATTCGGTGTTTCACTCTGTTTTGTAACAATATAATGTAATTATGTTTATACTTACTTAACCAATCTGATATCAGAATTTTTCTCAGGTGACATTTAATTGTTATTTAAATATCTAAATCAAATTGCTATAATCATCAGAATAAGTCATTTAATTGATAAAAGTACTTATTGTCAGTTCTTTGAATAAATCTTTTGAGCACAGCTGTCTTGGACTTCATATTTTTAAGTGATCCTGTTTAGTACGTAAATGTTTTCTATTTTTTCAAAATGTTATAACCATGGTAATCAAAAATAGTGGTGCACTTCTGTCCTTTCCCCATATTTGTTATTTTGGAGGCATGTATAGCACAGGAAAACACAATGAGTAACACCCTTTCCTATCATTCAGGATATTGGTTGATGTGTCAGAATGACTTTCCCCAGGATTCAGCTTTTCTCCCCAGGCCTCCACTGAAAATGAACGTGCATCCAGTTGGACTTTCCCGGTCAGCAAATGTAAAATAAAATAAATAGACAGGAATCTCCCAGAATAGGGTATCTACCATCAAGATAAACTTTATAAATCAGATACACAAATTACTCAACTATTTCACCAGGTATACTCAGACATCTATACTAGTAATGACCACCAAATCTCATTTTCAGAGATAAAAGACAAGCTCAGCAATATCACATTCCCGAAGCTTAATGAAGACCAGAAAGTAATCGTATCTTCCCCTACTGGAAGTAGTAAATGACATTGGAAACCTTAAGTTAGGAAAGGCTCCAGGTCCAGATGTCTACTTTCCGGACTTTTATAAAACCTTTAAAAATAATTTAGCTCCCATTTTACTTAAGCTGTTTAACTGTATATCCCTCAATAGTATCTCGGACCTCTTCATTTACCATTCAGAGACCATATTGATCCCCAAAAATAACTTAGATAAATCAAACTTGAATAATTGCAGGCCAAACTCACTAATGAATGTCGACATTAAAATTCTATCATCTATGTTAGCTGAAAGATTCAAGAAAGTAATCCCCTCTTTAATATGCAAAGAACAATCAGGTTTCATGTCCAGCAGACATACCTGGGATAATAACACTGACACTAGAAACTATGATTAACCTTACCAAAAAAGATAAACCTTCAAGATACGGAATGGTATTGGAAGCGTGTAAGGCATTTGATAGGGTCAACTGGAATTTTCTGTTTGCAGTGTTATCTCACTTTGATTTCCCCACTGAGTTCATCAATATTGTCAAGATTCTGTACAATAGCTCCTATACACACCTATATATCAACAATAACTATTCAAAACCGATAACAATTTCCAATGGCACCAGGCAAGGATGCCCCCTTTCCTCTCTTTTATTCAACCTATACCTAGAACCCTTTTCTTATCCATTTTGCAAAAGACACATCACTCAATAGCTAAAACACTAGATACCAAGATAAGTCTGACCGCATTTGCAGAAGACTTGAATTTATATCTTGAACATCCCAATGTAGATTTCAAGAAGTTAGTCACTACCTTAAATACTTTTGCACATGTATCAGACTATAAAATTAATCAAAACAAATCCTATATATTCCTGATCAATCCGACGGCTCACAGGGAAAACCATTTTCTAGACTCTCCCTTTAATATGGTCTACTCCTTCAAATATCTAGGGATTTGGTATGACCACTCCTCCTGTTCTATATTGCATTGTAATTTAATTAAATTATGTTCATCAATCTCCCAGGAAATAACCAGGTGGCAACAGATGAAACTGCCCATGCTATGTAAAACATCTATCATTAAAATGAATATCCTCCCAAAGCTTCTTTATTGCTTTCATGCATCCTTCTCCTCCATTTCTAATATGCTTTTCACTAAGATTCACAAAGCTCTTGCAAAATTCATCTGGCATCCAAAGTCAGTAAGAGTATCATATCAAAGAGTTATTTTCCCAATATCTAGGGGAGGCTTGGCATGCCAGACCTTCAATTTTACTATAGAATCCTGCGTGCAATAGAGTTATTTCAATTGCCAACTACCACCCAGATAACCAATTATGGGCTCCCTTTTGGGTAAAAATGTGGTACAACCATGTTCTGAATAATAATTTCAACCCTAAAGAACTCCCGTTCTTAGAGCCATTAACTTTTACAAAAATAAATCTGAATCATGCCCTGAAGGATAAAATTAAAACCTTTCAAGAGATCTTTAAATCCCTGAAGTTAGAAAAAGCTCTGCTCCTTTTCTAACCCATTCACCTAAACCCTAATCTGAAATTGAATAATAGCATGATTAACCTCCTTGAATGCCCTCTACTAAAACATTAAATACTTTGGGACATTTATAAATATAGGGGCTCCACACATCTAGAACTACGAGATATCTTACATTTAACCAAAAAATACACTATAATACTTCATCAAATAAGAGAAATTATCGCATCTTTACTTCAAGGTGACACTGTTGATGAGTCTGATTCCAACCAGGTATCTAAATTGTTACAAGTTTTATCCAGCAAAAACTCTCTTGCAATCTTATATACACAATCCAATATCAAGATAAAATTGTGTACGCGGACTACTGGGACCAACAAGGATCTAATCTAGTAGAAGAACAAAAATTATCAGCCATTAAATCTGCCCTCCTATTTTCCCTGTTTAAAAAGCTCATCTACACACAATTTATGATTAACAATAAATGTATACTTTACGCCTGCTCCTTTAAATAAATTTAACCTGAATGTATTCCCTGCATGCCCCTGCTGCTCCTACCCTCATGGAGATATTTTACATATATTATGGTTCTGTAGATACTCTCACAGCATTTGGTTCTCTCTCAAGGTGAGACTCAACAAAATGGGGTACCACAAATCAACACTCTCATGGGAGATGGCGTTACTCCATATTATTAATCTTAAAATATCAAAGTTAAGATTTCATTTGCCTACTAATCCAATTCTATATAACCAAACACTGTTTGGATTGCACTAAGATGTCTTGGAGAGGCTTTAGGAATATGGTGACTAAATATATTACTTCACAAAAACTTTTAATAACAAATTCTAACAAACGTACTTATTTCCAGAAATTCTGGAATATCATATTCAATCATTTAGCTGAAAACTAAGTATCTGTAAACTTAGATGGTACATTAGTACTAAAAGCTTTTCCTCTGTATGCTTCTTTAATTCTCTTTCTCTTATTTCGCTCTTTTTTTTTTTTTTTTGTGGCACAAGATAAGTATTAGTTGTCCTCTTCTGTCTGGTCTTTATATCTAAAATGAAGGGTAATACAGTATGTATAGTTTCAGTACCTACCTTCTCTCATAAATATTTTTAACTAAGACTATTTTCAAGGGTTGTAATATCCTTAAGCAGCACTATTGTACATATTCTATATAATTAGTAGTATTATGTTCTCGTCTTTATTATTGTTCATTTCTAAACTGCAATTGTTTGTGATATGTCTATAATGCAAAATAATAAAACTTCTATTTGAAATATAAATAAATAAATAAATAAATAAATAAATAAAATCCATGTAGGTTCTGTGTAGAGCCTAAACTGACTGTATCTATGTACACTGCCACAGTTCCTCTTCAGCAGCGCACCATACATATTAATTATGGTGCACTGTCGAGGGAGATCACAGTAACACGGATATTGAATCCATGTAAGCAACACTTTACAGGCAGTCCCTTAATTGTGGACTGTCCCGAAAAATTCTGAACAGTTGGTAAGCACATCACAATACCTTTCTGTCCATATAAACGTGGACTGAAAGTTGTACAACAGATTTAACTTTATTAATTTGCAATTTAATTTTTTTTTTTTACATGCGTTGCTTAGCTATGCTTAGCTTTGCTCACATAATCAGAAGACATCTGTTAGACATCTAAAAATAGAAACCAGATGTATTTAATTTTAATACATTTTTCTTCATGTGCTTGTTTGCGGGGTGCAATGCATTTCTTAGCTATGCTTAGCTTTGCTTACAGATACAGTAGACATCTACTAGACATCTAAAACTAGAAACCAAATGTATTCAATTGTTGTAGTTCTGTGCAATGCACAAACCTGTGCAGCAAAGCTGTGCTTACAGGCACCTGTGTAATATATGTTAAGATATACAAGCTCCTTTCACTATCCCAGTGGCTAGATAGATTGAGTTATATCCTCCAGTGTAGTAAGTTCTGGGTTTGAGTCCTGAGCAGTTATACTTTTTACATGTATTGCTGTGAAAATGTGTCATGTGACTGAAACATTGGTTGACTTTAAATTAAATAATTGTTACATTTAGAAACAGTTAGAAAAGCTGTGCATTGCTAAGCTTTGCATAAACATGGATTTGCAAGATGCTAATTGATGCAGAGTTTTGCTGAAAGTTACAGTATGACATGCAAGTGTGGGAATGCAGCCATATAAAGGCCAATAGGCAGGAATATCACATAATTCTTTGGAGTCTTACCTTGGCTGTGGATATATATCTGCTGCTGTAAGTGAGGAAGTGCGCTTTTGTGCGCAAAAGTGGGGAGTGCAGGAGTCCAGAGTTTTTTTGGACTCCTGGTTAAGGCTTATGGACCCCGGCTGTTGCAGAGTGACTACTAGGGCTCAGAGTGTAAGTCTGAGACCTGTGTTCATTTGGCCAGGGACATGACCAGTGCTACTGGTATCCCTCGCACTGGTGAGCAGTGTCATCACCATTACAATGACTTGAGGAATAGGAAGAGAGAACCTTGGACACCTGGGTCCAAGAAGCTAAGGCTGGGCACACTCTACAGATATGTAAGTATGTTTTCCAGTAATTTATAAATATACAGGCTGAATATGTGCAAAACTGATAAGCATAATGGTTTGCTTCTTTTACCACAGCTGCAGAAGAGAGTCCCACACAGGGTGCTTAGCCAGGATGGAACAATCATGTGGTAAGTGGGAAAATCATCAAACTAATAACTTAATGCATAACTTAATAATACAATAAAGTAAATACAGATATTGCAGTCTTAATCATGTATGAAATGCCTGGGACATCTTACATCTTTATTAATGTGTCAGATCATATCTGAAATGGTAAAGCAAGTTAAAGTAAGTAAGCATGCAGTACTGTGTAGTATAACTTCCAAACATCAGTTAATGCTGGGATCTACCCAGATTAAGAGTCACCGTTCTGGTTTGCTTATTGTCTGAAATATGCTGTAGGCTGTACTCAATAAATGAACAGGGTATATGGGTTAGCTAATAGAAGTCATAGACAGTTATCCAAGGTCTACATATCAGAGATGAAGCAACATTAATCAATGCATTTTAAAAAGTGATGGTTCTTTAAAAAGTAATGTTTTCAAATAAAGTATTCACTATTCCTCTATTCACTGCATGTGTGTTCTAATCTGACACTAGTCAAGTGTTACTTGTAACTGAATAAAGAATGCAGCAACAAATGTCAGAAATAAATGTAGTGCAATACGCAGAGTAAGGTGCAAGCCTGTGTTCTGCTCATTTTGTCTGAAATAATGCTGTATATTGCACTCAGCAAATGAACATGGTATATGAGTATGTTAACTGAAGTCCTCGACAGCTATCCATGTGTCTAAATGCCAGATTTTAAGAAACATTATCATTAAAGTTTAAAAGGAGATTGTGCTTTGATAAATAATCTTTTCAAAATAGTGTTTATTATTCCTGTATTCACTGCATGTGTGTTCTAGTCCGGCACCAGTCAACTGTTACATATTAACTAATATGTAATGCAGCAACAAATGTCAAAAATAAATGTAGTGCAATACCTAGATTAAGGTTCAAGCTTGAGTTCTGATAATTTTTCCTGAAAATGCTGTAGATAGCACTCAGTAAATGAACAGGGTATATGGTTATGTTAACAGACATCCTATGGTTAAGTTAACAGACATCCTACACAGCCATACATGTGTGTAATTGTCAGATTAAAAGTGACATTAAGCAATACAGTATAAAAGGAGATGGTGCTTTGATAACTAATGTTTTCAAATAAAGTGCTCATTATTCTTGTGGTCAGTGCTTTTGGGTTCCAGTCTGATACCACACACAGCTATGCATGTGTGTAAATGTACGATGTCACACAAAATGTTGCAAAAAAGTCTTAAAGGAGATGCTGTTTTGAGAATTCATTATATTCAAATAAAGTGCATGTTATTCTTGTAGTCACTGCTTGTGGGCTCTAATCCCATTCAGACAACTGAGGAATAACAAGCTATCTATTGTAATTAGTGTAGATTAACATACCTCTCAAATGTCATGATTTTTGCAGAATGTAATGATTGCTCTCCCATATGTCTGATCCTTGATTTGCAGATATATGACATTACTTGCAATGCAATTTAATGGCAAATCTGGTATCAAAACACCTTGCTACTAATGTATGACCACACTGTGTAAAAATGTTCCCTGTATTTGTGCCTTTCTACTAACATTTGGTAGGGCTTAGCCTATAATGTCCCATGCTAACAATTTGAGAGCTATGTACATGCAACATCATCTATACAATATAAGCAGTCACTGTTCTCACAAATGAAATCTGACATATGTAGAAGTATGTAGTAGTAGTTTGTGCAGTTATATTATCTGCAAAGTTACTAATGTTCATTTTTTTCTCTCTCACCCCATCCCTTCTCTTCTTTAATTTATTAATTATATTAATTATTATGATTTGATATTAATATATTATTTGTATTTACCTCCTATATTGGTCTTATCTATAATTTAATATTGTTTTGCTGTTAAAATACTTTCATTTATGTTATTTATTGTTCTGTTCCTCATTATATTCTTTTCTATTTCTTTCCATTACTTGTTATTTCTTCTATTATGCTATTAATTAAATTTGTTTGGTTATGTTTATTTTTACCTTATGTTTATATTTAGTTTACCACAGCACAAGTTAGGCCTGTTCCAGGTGACCCACCTACCTTGGCACCCCCAGCCACATCACTGGAGTCCAGTACATCTGGGCTGCAGCCTGGTGGTGCCCCATCTGCTCCCCTTCACTACCTGCTCCATCGGGTGGTTCTGCACCACAAGCTGAGGGTCATCCCGCTTCTGGGAGTGGAAGTGGAGGGGGTGCTTTTGTCACCCACAATGAACTTCTAGGTATGGTGCATGGGTTGCTGTGCCAAAATGCCGGTGCACACCTATGCCAGATGGAGATCATGCTGTCTATCCTGGTGGGGCATTCTAAGTAGAGGTTCTGGCATTGGCCCCTGCCTCCACAGAAGCAGTGAAGTTGCAGTGCTGGCAGATCCATGGGTGAGGACTTGAGTCACACTGCTATCATGTCTGACATCTATGGGATTGGGATTCCACAACACCCTCCCCAACCAAGGTGTTCACCCCCCTCTTGGATCACACACACCAACCCTGTCTCTTGTCTTGTCTGTCTGTAAAAGCACACGTACCTTCCTAACTTACCTCTCCCACACATACCTATGTACCTTCCCCAACATTCCACTCTCACCTTAAAAAAAAAATAAAATAAAATAATGGGCACATGTCCCCAAAACATATGTTAAAGTGCACAGTTGTTGCCATTGAGGAAATGGATAGCTATGGTTCTTTTCTATCCCCTTCCTGCACATACCTACGTGCCTTTCACTTTGTTTTCCCCCTGCTTGTCCCCCATTTCATCACAGTCCTATCTCCCCATTTTTCATTTCATTAAAGATTTTTGCTTAATTGCTCAGCATTACTAAGCAAAGCTAATTGGTGCTGTATTGATATATGCTTGTGAACAAAATATTAATCGCATTCAAAAAGTACAGCTGAACCATATTTCGAACACAGGACCATTACAATTACAGATAAGTGCATTAACCCACCAAGCCACATAGCTGCTCATTAGGACAGGTGTTTTAAGCATAATACTTGCCATTTTCCCATCATTAAGTGTGTTTAAGCAATGCTGTGCATTGCACCATGTCACACAAGTCTGATAAAGGAATAATAGAAAATTTGGAGTGTAACTTGGACTCTGGTATAGGAATACATCACTATAAAGCCAGACGCATAATAATGGATGTAAGTGAGGTATCTAACAGCAGGTAACTGCAATTATATCTGCAACTTTTAAAAATACACCTGCTAAAAGATTAATGAAAAAATAAGTCTTTAACTGGGACTCTGGTGGAGAGATACATCCCTATAAATCCATACACATAATAATAGATGTAAATGAAGTATTTAACAGCATGTAAGTGTGTAATTATATATTTAAATATACACCTATTTTAATGGTGACTCAGTAGTTCAGTCTGTCAAATTTTTTCAAAGCATTACATTTTGGTCCACATGGTCCTGGGTTCAAATCCAATGGTGCCTAGCATTTAAAATACATGTATGTGTATATCACCATTATGAATTCTGATATGTATGACTGTCTCATCACCTATTTATCCACCCAAAGCAGTACTGATGGAATGTCTACTTTCCAATGATGGAAGGCTGCAGATAGGAAGACGGTTAAAATATTCCTATTACAACACTAGAAAGTGCATATAGTGTCATGTCATGCATTATGTATTCACAGAGAAGTTTGAAGTATGTAATTCGAATGAGGCCCAGTAATACCAGACTGCAGCACACAATGATTTGCTACTGATATTACAAATAACCGCAGCTGCATAAGTAACATACACATATGGAGGTCGTGCTAGAAGAAAAGGGTTGCCAGCGCACACATTCCAGATGACTACCATAACATAACACATGACTTGGCGGTTGTCCAAATGGTTGACATAATGGTAAATGCACCCCCTACCTAGGAACCACGTTGCCTATTTCTCTGTTAATTATGCCTTTGGCAACCATACTTACCTTAAACACATACCTCAACTTCCTGTGGGATGCGTTCCCTCAGTCAAGCTCTGGCTGTAAACCAAGACTGCCACAGGTCACACCTTTACTCACAAGTGTTATTGTGCTCCACATTCTGCAGCCTGTCTGACTATACATATTGCCTGCAGCAGCAGCAGCTGCAGACTGTAGCACACGCATCTGTATGTAATAAGTATCTACTACAAACACTCTCTCTGTGCTGATGTAGTATCTTTACCCCAGTACTTTCCACCCCAACATATGAGAAAGGGGATGGATTCTACACTGAGGCCTTATATCTTGTTGAATATTTGCATGGAATTGCCTGATTATTCTGCATCTCAGCTGTGTATGCTGCAATTAGCATTCCTGAACCACAGATTGGTTCAGAGGCAATCACCTGCTCATGAGAACCATCTTAAAAACACAAACTCCTAGCTACAGGAAACCATTGTGTATGAGAGTTACTTTCTATGGTGAACTTGGCACAACACTTATGAATCTGTATCTTTCAACAGAGTAGTATTGTACTCCATCAGGTATGTAACCATTTTGTTTCCAGTATGATGCATATGTTTGAATGGGTTCACTTTATAATCTTGATATTTTTAAATACCGAATTTCACAATACCGAGATTATAATACTGAATGCTCGGAATCGGGAAACACCAGAAGCGCGAAATTTGAAATACCGAAGTTTGGAGCTTCTGGTGTTGCGGTGTATGAATGGATGTAAGTGCAGGTAAGTTTCTATGAGTGCGTAGGTTATGTACTGTAGGGTATGTTAGTGTGTGTTTTGGTTGTGATGTGTGTGTGCAAGGGGCTGTGAAATGTGTGGGTGTGAGTTGCCTTTGTGTGTGTGATTGTGCGGTCTTGGAGTTAGAATATATAATTAGGGTGGAGGTGGGGTGCACAGCCCCCACATCGGTGATGCAGGGGGGGAGAAGCCCCCCTGCTTGTTTCTAGTGTAGGTTAGTTTTGTTTGTGTGTGGGGGCAATTGTGTGTATGTGAGTGTGTGTATGTAAGTGTCGGGATTTTGAATTTCGCGATTATGAGCATTCAGTATTGTGGTGTTTTGGCTTTATGATCTCGATATTATGAAATTCGGTATTTCAGAATTTCGAGATTATAAAGTGAACCCGTTTGAATATACATAAGTGGAATGGGGATTACATCAGTAAGCCTTTCTTAGAGCTATACAGATGACATGCCATTGATTTGTAGCTGTGTAACACTTACATAGCTTGTAGACTACAGCAACAGTAGAATGCTGTCTGTTAACTAGGGACACAGTTCTCATGAATACTTCCTTTGTTAGCAGATGTAATACTACACAGCTATTTGTTTGGGATTATATTTTATACATATGTTATGGGGGGTGGTCTCCTACTATTGGCCACACTACAAGTGGACTCTTGTGTTGGGTGTGTGATCATATATGAGTATCTAGTATGGTACAAATAGGTGTAGGTCACTATTGCCACTATTCTAGTTGCTTCCACACCCTATGCATGTTTGACATGCTATTGAATATGAAATGTGTAATCAAGCAGGGTATATTGATAGCCTTCCCTTATTGCTGTATCTGTACATACAGTGCACCCATGTATGTGATCCTGATGTGTGTTCTCATTTTTTTGTATTTCAGGTGATATCATGCACACCAGATGCCATCCACCTTTCACTGAGGCTGAAAATGACCTCATAATTGAGGTTGTAAGACAACATTACCAAGTCCTGCTGTCCAGAGGGAGGGCAAGTTGGCAAGAGCGACAAGCCTTGTGGGACAAACCAGTCCATAACATAAGTGCTGTGGGTCATCAAAATTGCACATATGAGCAGGTGCAACACCATGCCACAGATTTGATCCACTCGGCATGCAGATGGGCAGCGGATGTGGCCTGGGATCGACAGGTCACTGGTGGTGGGCATGCAGCGGAACAACCTCTGTCAGCCACTGAAGTATTCCTGGTGAACCTTGCAACACAGGACAGCTGCCAATCATCTATCACACCAAATGTCATGGATGTGGGTGCCACTGTTTCCATACAAGAAGAGTGTCCAGGTATGCTTATTTGGATCAGCATTGGAATATAGTAGCACTTAGCGTGTCAGGGTGTAAATAATTTTATGTGGGTGTCAGGTGTTTTATGGAATGGGGGGGAGGTTAGTTGCAGTTTTAAGATCATGCAGAGATTGTGACCCACATGTCTGTTAATGTAGCAGCTACTGTAACTGGGAGATATTTGGATGTAGTACCAATGTTATATTGTAACATGTGGTGCTGTTTACATTATCTCTCCTTCATATATTTTTCAGGGCCATCAGGAGTAGGAAAAGGCCATGCTCCTGCTGCTGGTAAGCACAAAACATTTTTGTCAGAGATGTAGATTTACTTCACGGTATTAGCTAAAGTGTCATCCCAGGCCTGCTGGCTGGATTGATGTACTGTCTGCATGATTGACAAATGTACAGATATGTTCTGACTGAATACACTTTAGGGTCATACCTATGGCTTGTAGATGTGACCACAGTGACTGAATTCACAGTAATGTCAGGACTTTTCAGATGAGTATATCAGTAAACTGAGCAGAGTTCTGAAGAATGTCAGCAATGTTCATAATTTATGTTTGTTCATGAGAGTCTAGTTTAAAGATCTGCTATTTACAAATACTTACAGATTCGGGCTAGAAAATAATGTCTTCATGTCCTACTATAGCAGATTGTGGGTTATACAAGACTGTAATACTGACAACACTGTATACAGTTTAACATATATTGCAACATAGTACTGCAGAGCATAGTAGTGCAGGTATTAATATGATGCTTTTCCCTTTACATCACAGATGACTTGGGAGGTTCATCTTTGTCCCTTTCAAAACCTAATGTCAGTGTCTCTTTAGACTCTGATGATGATGGTGGCCAAAGTGAGGCGTAGCTGGGGTTGCTGTGGCTGAATCTGTCACAGAGGTTTACATCCCTCATCTGCCCTCATTATCACTGTACATAGTCAGTATGCCTATGCATACCTAGTCCCCTGAGGCCACAGATATTGGACAGTCGGAGGGTGGGTACATTAAACAGGGAAGTGTGGCTACTGTGGCTACAGTGAGTGTTGTCACTGGCCATACCCAAACAGTTGGTGAGGTTCCTCTCAGGCAGATTAATAGGGGAGCTCATAGGAGGCCTGCTGACCCTCCACCACCTGTTGCAGGTGTCTCATCATGTGTCACTCAGCGTATGTTTAGGGCCATCATGGAGGCACAGGCACATTCTGAAAGGAACTCCAGATGAATGCTCGGGGTTATGGATGCAGCACAGTCTGACATCCATGATTGCCTCCACCGCATTGCTGATACCCTGGGTCAGTTTACTGATGCAGTGTGAAGATGCTGGTCTGAGACAGATCACACACTATCTGTCTTGGAGTGCACATTGTCTGTGATTAAAAGTCTGTTTGGGAGTTGAGATTGAGGGCTGGTGGACTTAAGTTAGCAACCACTTCTGCTGGCAGTCCACATGGCCATGCACAATCATGCTCTCATAGTAGCAGTAGATTCAGCACTTGAGATGAGAGTGTGCTGTCCACACCAAGATGTGGCATTCCCATGGAGGACATGGTCCTGGCAGACAGCAGTCACCCTCAGGTAGTAGCCCAGCATATGTCCTTGGGCATGGAGGTGCCAGTGCAACTCCTGGCAGAGCCCATTCTCCTGTTTGGGGGCATAGATGATGAACTGTCAGCTCTACCATGCACAGCTTAAGGCTGTCCAACATACAGACTTGTAGGGCTAGCACTGAGCTTGGCTGTGTTCATGCAGACACTCACACACTGCTGAAACATTCAGGTTGCCTACAGACACACAAACCCCAATTTCATGGTCCATCTTGCCTCCTTCCCTTTCTGACTCACAAACAAACTTGCCAACCTATTGGGTCAGCCTAGGCCTCCTGCACCCCCATACAGTACCCTGTGCAAGTGATGATACTTGTGCCACTTCCCTGTCATCCTTCGCATCAATACTGGGAAATGAAGCTATGTGTCTGATGCACAGGGTGACTGTCTAAATAAATATGTATTTGTTTCATCCATTGTTGCCTTTGACATGCTACTTGTACTCTTCAGTTACAAATATTGTATGCTGCCAATTGTAATGAGCAAACCACATTATTTTGTGTACATTACATTGGATGCTGTTGTAATGGCTGTGTAGTCATACAACGAATGGTGTCTCATGCAACTGTTTATGTTTCACTTTCAGGACTGTGTAGGACACACCTTTGTGTGCACATCTACAATAAACCCATCAATGTCAGAGCACAGGATGGAATGACAGCACAGAAGAAAAATGTTATGAGAAAGTTAAAACAATATAGGTGCATGGCTCCATCAGTTCATATGTGTACAATAGGCTAACAAAAACAAGGGCTTCTTTCAGCCTAGTCATGCATCCCTAAACTCAGACAAGGTATGATACCCTTGATAATTGTAAGCAGGGTTTTGGGAGCTGAGACATGTACAAAGCTGGGGCATGGGAGATGACCCACCTACAGTTTTCCTGCATCCATTGGAGATATTCTTTCTAAATCAGTTATCATTGTCATGTCCCCCATCCTATTGTGTAACTTGCACATGATTTGCAGTAGGGCAGAACTCTGCTTCAAATGGATGGGGAGCCTGTTACATATTGGGTATAGTCTCCAGGCTACATACCTGTCTCTCCAGCATGTCTTATTTATACCACACTCAAGGTATAGGTGTGTAGGACAGGTAATTCTTGTGCTACTCCTTTCATAGCTATGCAGGATGTGCACAGTGGGGTCTGACGCCTCCCGGCATGGTAGGCATACACCTCCCCTCCAAAGCATGTAGGAGACAGAATACACAGTTATGGCCCTGATGCGGTCTGCATAGGACAGATTAAGTACACTGTGTATTGGTTTATTGTGGAACCTCTGTGGATGTTACAGTTGTTGGATATGCCTGGTTAGTTACATACCAAAGATGGCACTTCACTCAATGATAGGTATGATGAATGCTGAATACAGTGGAACAATGATTTTCTTGAATTAACATGCCATACCTTTATTTAAAGGTTGCGCAACATATACTGAATCCTCAAATATTTCTGACCCGTAACAGTCAGAGGCTAGATCACTATATGTGTGTCCATAAGTGGACAGTATTGTGCATTTCTTGGCATTTAGTGTTATTCCATGGCACTGACAACAACTGATTGTCTGTGTCAGCCCATCCTGGATAACTGCTGAGTCTGTGTGCAATTCAATGACAGCTCCTTATTTGCAACCATTTGCCTCAGTTACAGGCCATAGACAATGGCTGTGACTGCATTGAAGTAAATACCTAGAAGGAGCAGCACCAGGAATGATGTGTGAGGGAGTCCACTGGTGACTGGCCTCATTGCAGTGGTGGACTCCCCAAAGCTATTGTCCTGGATACTGTCTGTCAGTGATTTGGCTATTCACAGGCTGACAAACTAGTTTGTAACTAACCTCTACAGTTTGTCAACATTGCTAGATGGCCTAATAGTGACAAATGTCTTGTCAGGCCATGGTAGGTGAAGTGAATTATTTTCTCCTCATCCATTGCTTTGTTTACCACTCAATGAGGTAGGCATGATCTGCCCTTGACAAAACCAAACTGTGTTTGGTCCAGTGTCTGTAGGGGGACTACATCTTTAATGATCATTTCCATGATAATTCTTTTCATGGCATTAAATATCAGACTACAGAGACTTCTGGGTACAGTGCTTGTCACTGTATGCTGGTTATCCTGTGTGTAACTCAGTACTGCAGTTAATTCCATCATGGCTTCCAAGAAAATTGTCACCCAAGGTGTCTGAGTCTGTACAGAGAACAAGCAAACACTGGAGGGGAAACTAATATGTAAACCCTGTAAAGGTAAAGCTAGAGTATTAACACAGTTATTCTATAGTTAGATACTAATCAAGCAGTGCGTACTGAAAACAAACAATTACCTTATTAAGAATGCTGAAAAGTGGGGAGTGCCCTGAATTGCTGGTGCCTGGCTACTATTGCTGCTGATCTCATCAAAACCACACAATGTTGGGTTACAAAGCTCCTGTTCTTTTACACTCACTAGAAGCCAAACGTTAGCACCATGCTCAAGATGAGAAGCAGGCCACAGCCTGTTGTTGATACACATAGTTTCCCACATGACACAAGGCTCTGTAGGCTTGACATACCCTTTTCCAGGCAGATTCCCTGATTAACAACCAGAGCAATCATTTGACTTTTGTATGTGTTATGCCTTGTGTTCTGAGCCTCGTAGGATTTGACTAGGGTACTGACCTCATGGTGATTAGGAGTACAGCTGCTGCCTCACAATACAATGGTCAATGTCAGGTGACATAGATGTCCAAGGTTGCTCTACCAAGCTCTGCAGCAGCAGTGATCCATGTTAGCTGGCAATTTCACAGCAATTCATGCCCTCCCTTCAATATCTTAATGGTGGACATATGCATGACATGTATGTGAGGCCTACTGCAGTGGCGTGGTTACCTTTAGCCAATGTGTTTCTCCCTACCTCATGTCTTAGGTATGTAAACTCTACATTTATGTTACCGGAACACAATTCTATTTTCCCACATCATTTCACACAACATTGCTGTCTGGTTGCAGAAGACTTGCAAGGCCAAAGTAATGACTTCAAAGTTGAACAAGTTTCTTGTGCATGCATGGATATCCACATCTTCACTGCAAAAAGTGCTTACAGACAGTACGTTTGAGGTTGTCAACCACAAGGGTGTAGCAGCATGACTGTAGCTTTGCTGGTGTTATACATTGTCACATTTGTAGGTATGGTATTGTGACCCAGCCTAATAATAGTTTCATGGTTAATATAAGTGCCACATGCCTGGCAAAGCATACTTAATCTGCCATGTTATGACCCACTGTCAGGTACTGTTATACCTTAGGATGATAACATAAAGGTGATAACATGATAAATGTAAGCATATGTCAGGCCACTGCCTCACCATGGCCTGTTGTAATGTATACACAAGCAGGAGTCTATTGCTAATGGCATTATCACTGACAGCTGATGAGATGTGGAAAGTGTTCCCAGACCTCTACTCCTACTCCACACAAACACAATGTGTGAGACATGTGATTATATTAAAAGTCTTGCATCCATGTTGTCTCTCATGCTAGTCAGTACATATGACAATGAGTGGTTTGCCAACATGCACACCTCACCTCCTACCACACCCAAACCCACAACACACATACCAACATGTGCGCATGTCCTTACCAGACACATAAGCAAACACCAGACACCTCAGAAACAAAAATGCAAGTTTGCTACACATAATCATACCTCTGCAGAGCACAGTACACATGATAGCTCACACATCACTGTCTCACTGGTCAAACACCTAAGACAAGACACAAAATCCAACATATTTCTCATAGGTGATTACATCATGAGACACATTGATGTGTCTTTCAGCAGGCTACATACAGGAAAGGTTATGTTCAGCTTTCTGTGAGGTGTCAGGATATACCATATCAAACATACACTCAAGTCTGTCAACATCAGCTATTGTTATGACTACATCATAGTTCCTGTCGGTGTGTATGACTTGAGACATACATCTCTGGACTGCATGCAGAGACATGACTGAGCTTACAGACTATGTGTCTCAGGCAGTTATGCCCTTGGCCTTGAGCTGCATTTTACCATCACCTAGGATGATGGCTCAATCTTCTTCTTCTTTCGGCTTTTTCCTGGTTAGGGTTCGCCACAGCAGATCACCTGTCTGCTCATGATTGGCAGTGGAGTTTTATGGTGCCAAGGTGCCAGCCCAGCGCACAATCTTCCAGAGAAGGCACACGCACACACACACTCACACCTAGGGCCCATTTGGAGTGTCCAATCCCCCTACAGCATGTCTTTGGGATGTGGGAGGAAACCGGAGCACCCGGAGGAAACCCATGGGATCACAGAGAGGACATGCAGACTCCGCACAGAAGGCACCCCAGTCGAGAATCAAACCAGAGAACCCCTTGCTGTGAGGCTGCAATGTTAACTGCTGCACCACCATGGCCACCCAGGATGATGGCTCAATACAAATGGAAAATGATTGACTTCAATAATTGCTGTAATGTGTGGTGTCATTGTAAGAGAATCCACTACCTGTCAACCTGGGATAACCTGCTCAACAGACCTCAGTGCTTTGTCAGAGATGATCTATATCTGTCACCCCTGGAAATTTGGCTACTGGCCAAGGCTGTTGCCATCCCCCCATAGTACGGCTTTTAGGTGGTGTCTCAAGAGAAAATTTTCCAATGAGAAAATGCCATTTACAAACAACATCACACTAAGAATGTCACCATTAAACTCCACTCACTGGAAGCTGTCACCACCTTGGAAGATGCAGACATTTGTGCAGTCACAGACACCTGGGTCAGGGCTGGGGAGAGCACTATAGTCTTACCAGGCTACACCTCCTTCCACACATTCAAACCTCAAACTTAAAGCATGCAAAGTAATGGAGGCAGTGTATACATATTCATTCAGGATAGATACACATCCAGATTGATTAGACATTATGATTCCCTGGAAAAACTACAGGTGCTATTGACTGCTTGCAGGGCACCTAGTCAAGCCATTTCCAGCTATAGGAGCAACCCCATGGATCAGGACATCCACTGTGCTTATACTGATCTACTGAGTCTATCAAGATATGTCAAAATGAGATGTTTATTATTGACTTTAACTACCCACAAACTAGGTAGATTACCTGTGCTGAAACTCACTTGCCCAGAGGTTAGTTAACTTCCTTAACTACAATGCCCTGGGCCAGTGGCTGACATCCACATAATGGTTGCCAGCATACCGGATTGAGTGCTTAAAACCTCCACTGTGAGGTCCTCCCTGATGAGATGTGACCACAAATTGGTCTCATTCAAAGTAAGTGTCACACCTGACCCCCCCCCCCCCTTGCAGCAGATAAAGTAATACAGTTCAACAAAGCAGATATAAACTCATATGGGATGGTATAAATAGCATGACTGCACCACCCTCCTCAGACAGAACAGGCAACTATGCTGAGCTCTACAGCAATGCTTCATGCAAGCACCTGTACAACTGTGCTGACTTGTCTGCACCTGACAGGAGCAAAGCAAGCTCCTCATGGCACAGCAAACCTGCTTGGTGGACAACTGCCATTAGCAGGCTTTGCAATAATAGGTAGATAGTATAACACATTAGGAGGGAGGGAGCCCCCTAAAATGGAAGCACTCCCTCCTCAGCTTAAACAAGCAAATAAGTGTTGTTGTGAAGTACTACAAAACAATGTATGGGACAAAATTAGCCTCATCCACAAAGGACAACCACAAAGCAGTGTGTAGTTGCATATGTAATGTAAAATGAAAGGCCCATATTGTTGCCAAACTCATACTTAATGATACCACATATAATAAGGCTGTAGACATAGTTAACCTGTTGGCTGACAGGTTCTGTGAAAACTGCATTCCCCTGTTCTCACCACATGCACCATGCACACCATGACATCCCTACAACCTGTCCTATACCTTGTATCTCTAAAGAGTAGGTAGTAAATGGCCTCTCTATGGTGACAAACACAGCATCCATTGCACCTGCTAACATTCCAGGTTGCGTCCTACATACCATCTAACATGGATTACTAACACCATTGGAAACTCTCTGCAATCATAGTGTAACCACTGTCTGTGTCCCAGCTGACTGGAAAACAGCCACTGTTGTCCCCTTGCACAGAGGAGGTGTATCCAATAGACCTATTAGCCTGACTAGCCATATCTGTAAGGCCATGTGGCAAATAATCATGGTCCTTATCAACAAAGATATAGGTAAACTCAAAAAACTTTACCCTGTACTGTTTGTATCTGTGAAAAGGAGATCATGCCTGTTAAACCTGGTGGATATCTATGAGGCAGTCACCAATGACCTGGTTGAGGTGACATCTGTGCATACAGCCACCTG
>NC_056729.1:180155040-180315040 GCF_019279795.1 Protopterus annectens
GGCTTACCTAAGTGTATGAGCATGCCCGGTAGAAATTTTGGCTAGTTATAAACTCACTCCAGCCCACACCTAGCAGTACTGCAGTCCAGGATTTTGTGCATTGCACAATATGACATCTGTCTCTGTTTCTGCACTGCTGCACTTCACTCACATTGGCTAACATTTTCTAAAGTTGTGTTATGCACACACAGACTGACAGTCTGTAGATCACGAATGATTAGCACCTCTCATCCAAAAAAGTGGATACTTCTAGATTAGAACCATGAACACCATCACACAGGGGGTCATTCATTACACAGTCACCTGCATAATATGTACATTGGTTATTCCTCCGTTACCTAAGACATACAATGTGTGATCAATTTCTTTATCACTGTCCTGAGACTGAGTGAAATGCTCACATACCACTGATGAGTTACTGCTACAGCAGTTAGAAGGGAACACTGCTGTGTTGAGGGTGGAGGAACAACACCACATGTACTGCTGGGATACACAATAGTCTGACTATCATTTAACTCCACTGTCTAACAGTTCCCTTCAGTGATGTACCAGTAATCTGTTAGAGTAGGACTGCATAAATATTCCATGCATAAGGCCAACTGAATAGAAATGGAAACATGTTAGTGGAATGAGTTTCTGTAGTCCCATGTGGATGTCATTTCTGTCCGACTAACCCACTATAGTTACTTGCTTAATGTACCCAGTCCATACATACACTGACATATCATAATAATCCACTAGACTACTGTGTAGGTTACGGACTTATCCTGCAAATGCAGCAGTTGACACACCTGTAGCTTAGGGCTGGCTCTGTTTGATGCAGGCAATACACAGTCAATACATGGATAGATACAGGATGTGTGAATTTCCTGGTATCAATCTTAACATCTGTATGTGAGTAGCAGTAAGGTCTTGGTCCCTAGGTTGTCAGTGAATGTGCCATGCATTGTCTCTTAGCCAAAGCCAGGGCATACTGAGCATGCCATCTGCCTACAGGGACATCAGCAGGGGGCTCCTCCTCCAAGTCCTCCTGCGACTGTGGCTGTAGTGACCTAGGCACTGGTGGGAGGCTGTATAGCACTTCTCTTTGCTGATCCTGCTGCAGCTGTTTCTGCAAGATCAGATTGTGTAGCATAGTACATACTGTGAATATTTGTGCACATGTGGCTGGAGTATACTGCAAGGCTCTACCAGATATAGTGAGGCACCAGAACTGTGACTTCAGAAGCTCATACACATGCTCTATGATGTTCCTAGTTTGTGCATGTACCTCATTATGACATTTTTCTGTGGGTGTGTTTGCGCATTTCTGATGGGTGTCATCATCCATGGTTTTAGGGCATAACCTGATAGCCAGCATCCCCCAGTAAATAGCCATGTGGGATGTCCCCCCTAGGAAATATCTGGTACAGCTGTGATGTATGCCAGATATGGGAGTCGTGATAACTGCCAGGGTTACTAGCATGCACATTCAGGATAATCCCCTGGGCATTGCACATGACCTGGCAGTTGATGGAGTGGTACCCTTTGCATTTAACGTAGATTATACCCTGCTCACCAGGTGGTGCCTTGATGTGTACATGTGTGCAATCTATGGCACCCAGTACTTCAGGGTAGTGTGCTACATGGTAAAAATGTTACATATTGCTGGCCCTCGCCTAAGGGGTAAGGGGAAAAGATATGCGCACACTGGCATGCAGAATACTTTTGTTTCCACTGGGATGGGTTCCCCTCTGTTACCTCTTGCTCTGAGTTGAGGGTGGCAGAGCTCAATGAATTATTGTAATATGTCCCTGTCCAGAATGTAGTGTTCTACAATCTCCAACTCATGTAGCTCCTGGAAGGTTACCCTGGGCCTGAACACTCTTCTCCTTCTCAGCCTAAGCCTATTGTCAGCAGCACCAGCAGCATTGACTTCAGCATCTACCAGTTACATATGTAGCAGACCTGCAGCAGTCGCTAGCATTATCCCCATTAAAATTCCCAAGTCTCTACTCCAATGGTCCAGAGTATTGAGGGAAAATCCTACTGTAGGGTGTATGCATACTTTATACAGTTCTGCTTTAGATCCACTATGTGGGATTGGCTAATTATGATGCAATTTCACCTGCTCAGGATATAACTGACTTAATTTAAAGGCCCTACTTTAGTGCGTGATGCAACGCTATGCACTGGTATGCACAGCATAGCTTATGCAAAAGTCATACATTTCTGGTTTTAATTGATTGCTGCCCACATCACCAATGTCATGTGGGTAGTCTACTTGTGCAGAAATGCTAAGCTAAAAATCCTAAAAATAATAAGACCCCCCCCCCCATGTCATCTACATCCTCTGGGAAGATCAACATCATTTAAGAGCCTGCACAAAGTGGATATGTGGACAGGGTTGATCCTTTTAGCACTTCAGGAAATCCATCTTATTTGCATACATATCCATGCTGACAGTCTAGAAACTACATAGTTCATAGCCGTGTGAGCTGGATAACAGCAAGCATGCACCATTGTATGGACCTGACACAAGGTCCTACTGTACATTTGTGAAAACCATACTAGAAATCTTATTTTTTTTTATTTCTGGTAAGCATGTTTGCATACTGCGGCACATAGTCCAAACATGCTGAAATTATTAAAAAAATTATTATTCATTTTACAGATTCCCTTCTTTTTTCAGACATCCACAATGTACTTTTTGCACATATAATTTTCTGGAGAGTTATGTCCATATTTGTGTACTTTTACATCACCTTCTGTCCGTGTAGACTCCTGTATGTGAAAAAAATTCTGTGTACACTATCGACTCTGACATGGAGTCTACATGAATGCTTTCTGCTTGTTGGATTGCTCCACCTGTCTCATTTGCATAAGATTCAACTGCTTATGAGGTAATTTGCATTCTGTGAAGCTTTCCTTGTTTGAGCGTGCTTGCCTGCTGCTAAGTGTTGCTTACTGAATCTAAAGTTGTTCACGCTCATATATGCATCACGCCGGATGTCTACACAAAAAAAAATACATTGGGTAGGCTTTACTAAATACCCCCCATTGTGTTGTTCATCAACTTTGCAAACAATTTCCTTGTGAGAGTTACATGTCAGGACATAAGAGTCTCATAACAGACTACTGAGTGTAACACTCTGTTGCCAGGTTGTACAAACAATTACAATATGCTTATCCATTTCTGCATGACACCATTTGCTGCAGATCTGTATAGCTGTGTTATCCACACATAGTTGCACAAATGTCACGTTTGTATACATAGCTGCATGGATTCACATCAATGAATCCATCCATCCATACAGAGCTGTATGGACTCACTGATGTGTACAGTATATAACATAGTAATGTACATGAAAATTAGATTCAGTTACCGCATGTGTATGCTTGGGATATGTTCAAGTGACTCATTATGTCTAGGTGTTCAAATTATGTTCATAATATAATGCTGTCTTCTTAAAATTCATAATAGCTAACCAATAACTCATGGTATTATCCAAGTTGGAACTACCTTTACTCCCTACATCACTCGATGGGTTGCCAACTGGCTTACTGACAGAACCCACACTGTAAAAGTAGCCGACTCCAAATCCAGCTCCAGACATGTGACAAGTGGAGTACCTCAGGGTTCAGTCCTGGGACCGCTCTTGTTTGGCATCTACTTCTCTGAAGTACAGGCCAACACTAAGGGACTCTGGCTAACAAAGTTTGCAGATGACTTCAAACTGGGAGCCATTATTGAATCCTCAAATGATGTGGATATTCCACAAAAGGCATACCTCTCAGCCATACCGAATTACTCGGTAAAAACCCAGTTTTGGGGTCCAAATGAAGGGATGCCACGATTTTCGAGTGACACCCCTTCATTCCCAATTTTTTTCATTTATTTTTTAAAATTTTTGAATTACAGCACTGTCGGAGCTGACATCATCATGCGCGCAATGACGTCAGCTCTGTCAGGGCTACCAGCAAGTTGGAATTGAGCTCAAGGAGCTCATGTTGTCATTTCCGGCTGGTCTAGCTCAAATGCAAGTGGGAAATCTCACTCACGATTACAGGGAAATGTATTACAGTAGCCAGCTCTCGCACAGGGAAATTTATTAGCAGCTTTGGTTTGATTTATTAGCTCTGCAGGCCGTTGGAAGTCAGCAGCACTTTGGATTTAGCTCTGCCGTTCGGGTTACAGAAACAGGGAAGTGAGCAGCACAGCATGCTCATTTGCATCCAGGTTTGGCTTAACTGGTGTGTGTGTGTGTGCTATTTAGACGCACTGGGGCCATAAAATTTGTATGAAAAATACATGAAGGAACAGACATAAGGGAGTGCTATAGAACAATGAACAACGTAATTAATTCAGCACATTGCTCTTATATACTAGAGGAAGCAAATTAGTGATTCACATGCCCTTTATATGCTGACGGTATCTGTGTGCATAAGCATGTCTGATAAGCCTGCTGTAGTTCTTGCTGTTGTACAATACTGTACATTAGGATCAATGCTGCCATGACTAAAAGCTTTAAGAGGTCTGCTCGACGGTTTGGTAGTGAATGATTCTACTATTTCCAGAGATGTTATCAGCTCCCCATTCCTCCATATCTTGTTCAGTGTCTTTCACCTCCTGTACAGAAGGCAGAAGGGTAGTGGGGTCTCTTGAACATTGACAATAAGTGAACAGAAAGAACAGTTAGACTTTAAACTTTGATGACTATTCTAAATCAAAGTATATAAATCACTTCAGTCTTCTCAAGTTCCCTTAATCTTAGTAATTGACCTGTGTGAGCCTATGTGCTCTGCTCTGGTGTGACACATTAGTACCGCCTCTTGTTTGATCAATATGGCAATGAACAAATGATTGTGCAATGTGGGGCCCGGGAGCTAATTCACTGTAAAAGGTGGCACTGATTTCACAGTCAAAGTACTTCTGAGGTGGAATGTTTCCTCATTGTCCTTGTGACGGTTGACGCTTTTCTGACTGAATACTTTCTGAACTAGTTATGTTACCAATATGTGTGTGTGTGTGTGAAAATGCCACACCTGGTGACTAGAGGTATTTCAGGCTCAAACCCTGTACCTTTAGTACAGGGTAAAAAGTGCCTAAAGTTGCTAGCCACCACCATTTCTCATCTTTGTCCAGATTTGTTGTACTAAGAGTTGAGAAGAGCTATGATGGGAAGTGAGAAGTGAATTTGTAGTCCCCATTACTGGCTTTGTTTGTCCAGGTTTTTTGTGCTAAGAGGTTGAGAGCTATGGTGAGAAATGAGAACTGAATTCACTAAATGATAGCCATTAAGTTTCAGTCTTCCTATATTTTAGGAAACTGCTGATTTGGAATAGTGGTATGTTGCTCTGACTGTAGTGCACAGGGTCCTGGGTTCGTGACATGCATGGTGGTAACATTTTATTCTAGCAACTTTCCAAAATTATACAAGCAATGTTTAAAATGTGTCCCTGGTTTTTGACCTTTTGCCCCCCCCCAAAAAAAATGAACTTGAAAATAAGTGTACGAGAAGCTGTGCAAGATGCCTATGGCTTACACTACTGTCATTCTATTTATAGTGAGGGTGTGGAAGTAGACTTTTATGATGGAAATGTTCTGAATTGGGCAGTTTTGTCATTATTGGTTCATGCATTTTGTTTCATTGCCTACAGTACAGCCTACTGGAAAAATGTTCAAACAATAAATTTCAAGTGCGCTCTAACAAGTGTGTTGTATTATATACAAGGAATATAACTTAATAAAGTCCGGAAGGTGTAACAAAGAAAAGAACACATATGTTTCTTGTTTTGTGTGTAAGGGGCCAATGATTTGAAAACAGCACAAAGGTAATCTTTATTCACCACTGGCCAGATGCATTTTCTTTGGCTGTGGTGTGGGTTTCAATGTTATTTCAATGAATATGAGTTTCAAGGGCAGAGAAGTTTTAATGCCAAGTCTATTTTCACTGACAGTATTGCTTTATTAGATGTCAAAATAAAATCCAAATAATCATTGTAGAAGTAAAGCAGTATGCACACGAGTGTTTATGGTAAATGGGGCGAAATCACCAGGTAATGGGACACTGGAATGGCTGCAGGTGGTGGTACCTTATTTTGGTTGTCTGTTCTTCAGTTTGCGTTTGAAAGTTGATATCCCACAATTCCACTGGAGTGGGTGGGGTTACGTAATTATGTATGCAAATCAGATGTTAATCAGCGTACAGATTTGTACCTATTTTTCATGGGCCTTGTCCAGATTTTTGATGTTTCCAGGTTGAGAGGTATGACAAAAGGGCTTTACAGAAACAGATGCTTGGTGCCAGAGCCATGGGAAAAAATAATGTGCCTATGAATTACCACATAGGTGGCAGTACACTAAACACCAAACATGTGATAAGAGACTTAGGGACACAGGTGGACAGTGGTCTCCCCTTCAATAACCACATCGCCACAACAGTCAGGAAAACCTTCTATGTGGCACACCTCATCACTAAGGGCTTTTCATCCAGAAAAAAGGAGGTTATTGTCCCACTGTACTCATCCCTCATTAGACCCATTATAGAATACAATGCCCTGTTTGATATGTACCTCTCAAGACATCTGCAACAATTGGAAAGGCCGTAGAAATACCTCACTAAAAGAATCACAGGCCTAAAGCAGATGCCCTATGCTGACTATCTAAAAAAACTCCAGCTATACTTTGTCACATATTGTCTACTCAGAGGCGATCTCTGCTTAATAAACTCTCTCTGCACTTGCTTTTAGTCCTTTTTAATTTAATTGCATTTTTTAAACGGTGTTTGGTCTAATATTGCTACATACTCAAGTGTTCTAGCTTGCACTGCATGTGAATTATTTTTACTACTGTTTTTGCTACTTTTCTGTAAAAAAAAAACTGTAAGCCTGTTTCCTACCTTTCCTGTAACTAGTGTTGCCGATACAGATTTGCTGTATCCAGGACTGTATGTAAGCTTCTGAGCCCCCCCCCCAAGACTTTCTGTGTTGGATGAAAGCCTTCTAGCTTATCAGTGGGAGTGGTAAGCACTAGGTAACCTGCCTACCACATAAGGATTGGTTCTGGCCCAGAAATTGTAGTTATTGGCTGTTTGGGCAATCTCTTCCATCTCTCTCAACTTTTTGATTTGAAAGCCTGCATTTGCACTCGTTTCTGTCCTGTAACTCATCTAGTGCAGATATAGATTCTTAGTTTTAGCACTTAAATTTGCTTATTCATGCACAGCACTTGTTCAGAACTTGTAAGCACTAAATAAGCTACTAATTACTATAGCACTCAATCTTCCTCATTACCTAGAGGAAAACAGTTTTTGTACTTACTTTTCTCACTTGCTTAGAGAAAAACAGCTCTTGTACTCACTTTCCTCACTTATCTACAGGAAAATAGTTTTTTATTCAGGCATGTCCAAGGGTCAGCTCCCAGTGCTCTCTCCTGTCTATCTGATGAGTCTGGGCATCTTGAGGCAATGTAGAAATTGCCTCATGTACATAGATAACCCCCTCCTCCTACCACCCAACACTACAACCTGTAAGAGAGGCACTTATCTAGCCAAACTGGAGGTAAAGCTCTCTCCAATCAAGACTGAACTTGACAGTCATGAGGAGGAGGTAAACATTTGCACCACACCACAATCATCACATAGTCTCACTAAATCTACACCACCAAAATCCGCACATAGTAACACAAAAACATTCATGGAGGCTCTCAGTAATAATCTGTCTAAGCAACAGAGACCTCCAAAGCAGAAACGCAAGCATCCTCCATCCCTCAACACAACCCAAATGACACATAGCCCACAGACTCAGTGTGCCACTCAACCACAGCCAGTAAGGCAAAACAATGTACCCAACACACTAGTCATAGGTGACTCTATAGTCAGGCACACTGATGTCCCACTCACTAGGCTAAACAAGAAGGTTACTGTCAGCTGCCTGTCAGGTGCCAATATCCGCCACATAACCCACGCACTCAGGTCACTCCAGAACAAGAACAAATATGACTCTGTCATTGTCCATGTTGGCGTGAATGACCTGAGATGTTCCTTCCTGGACTACATGAAAAAAGACATGGAAGAGCTCTCCGATCTTGGAGCCCAGGCAAGTATGACCCCAGCCCTGAGTAGCATTCTACCATTGCCCAGAATGATACCGCAGTACAAGGATAAAATGACTGACTTCAACAATTGGCTAAGCTTCTGGTGTCATTCTAAGGGGATCCTGTATCTGTCTGATTGGGATGACATGGTCGACAGACCACGATGCTTTGCCAAAGATGGCCTGCACCTGTCACCCCTGGGATTCTGGATACTGGCTAAGGCTCTTGCTACCCCTATACTGCCTTTTTTAGGCAAGGTTCAAATAACAAATTCACCACCATAACAGGAACAGGCAAGCAAAAACTGAGGGTAATGCTACTTAATGCTAGAAGTCTAAATCTCAAAATGCACTCACTCAAGGCACTCTTTAAATTGGAGAGCATTGATATCTGTGCAGTGACTGAGACCTGGTTCAAGGCTCTAGAGAGCACCCCTGCACTACCAGGCTATAACTCATACCACACGTTTCGGCCATGTAACCTGGACCGAAACTCCAAAGGCAGATGTGTGTCCATATTCATTAAGGATATCCACACCTCCTGGCTAGTTGTTCAGCATAATGCATCCGAGGTTATCCAAGTGCAACTAATTCTGGGGAAAACTGCAATCCAAATTTTAGCTTGCTACAGATCCCCCACCATGCTCCAGGATTCTCACTCCTCTTTTCTTGATGTACTGGAAAATATTAGGGTTCAACCAAGCACCCTAATAATGGGTGACTTCAACTACCCCATCATTAACTGGGAAAACTACTTGTGTACCAACTCCTTAGCTCAGCGCTTTCTGGAATTCATAAACTCCAATGCCCTAGATCAACTTATCCACACCCCTACCAGGGGCAACAATATCCTAAACCTAGTCATTACCAACATGAGTGACCGGTGTTCCACACCTGAAGTCAACTCCTCATTGGTCTGATCTGACCATAAGCTAATCACCCTTGATATCCACACCCTGCCCTCACCCCCCATTAAGGAAACCACAGTAAAAAATGTCTCCAAAGTCAACTTCATGCTTCTTACGACAGAAGTGGTGAACTTCATGCACCCATGCAGATGGACAATACAGTTACAACTGCTGAATCCTACACAAATGCACTCTATAAGCACTTACACAAGTGCATGGATTGTGCTATCCCAAACAGAACCAAGACGCTATCCTACAAAAAAAGGAAGCCAATCTGGTGGTCCCCTGCCATAAACAAACTGTACAACAGAAGGAAGAAACTGTTGCAAAAGAGAGGAAAATCCCATGAGTGGAGGAGCTCCCTGGTCAGCCTCAGTAAGAAGCTGAGATCCCTTATAAGATCCTCCAAAGCTAGCTACATAAACAAAATCACCACTAATTCCAAGCATAACCACAAAGCATTCTATAGCTATGTCAAGAATCCCAATGGCAATACCCAGATCTGCTCTGAGTTACAGCACAAAGGCAAGAAAATTACAGAACCAACTGATATTGCCAACATCCTGGCAGATAGGTTTAGTGCTAACTTTACCCCCCTTTCACCCCCTAAAGGGCCCATATCTATAGAGGAAGAATGCAGAGTCCCTGTAATCACAACTATGCAGGTAAAAGCTGCACTCTCTAAAGCCAAAAACACAGCATCCATGGGACCGGACAACATCCCAGGCTGCGTTTTACATGAACTTCAGAACGAACTGACTCTCCACTAAAGCACCATGTTCAATAATAGCCTCGCATCAGGCTTTGTGCCCATTGAATGGCACACAGCAACAGTTATCCCACTCCACAAAGGGGAAGCCACCACTGATCCCGGGGACTATTGACCTATTAGCCTGGTGAGCCTGTTCTGCAAGGCCATGGAATGTATCATCATGGAACTCATAAACAAAGACATTGGTAACCTTCAAACTCTGGATCCCACCCAGTTCGGGTTTGTGAAAGGCAGATCATGCTTCCTGAACCTGATCGACTTCTTTGAGGCAGTCACCAAAGCCATAGATGAGGGTAAGGTGGTTCACACAGCCTATCTTGACCTCGCCAAGGCTTTCGACACCATCCCCCATTCTGGAATTATAGCTAAACTCACTAAACTAGGTATAAATCCCTACATCACAAGATGGGTTGCCAACTGGCTCACTGACAGAACCCACACTGTAAAAGTTGCAGACTCCAAATCTGGCCTAAAAGCAGTGACAAGTAGAGTACCACAGGGTTCCATCCTGGGACCTCTCCTGTTTGGTATCTACTTCTCTGAAGTACAGGCTAACACAGAAAGCCTCTGTCTAATGAAGTTTGCAGATGACTGCAAACTAGGAGCCATAGTCAAGTCCCCAAATGATGTGGACATCCTACAGAAGGGTCTCACTGAGACAGATGCCTGGTGTCAGAGCCATGGCCTCAAGCTCAATGCCAAAAATTGCAGTGTCATCCCCTTTGGTAAAAACTCTGTACCCATGAACTACCACATAGGCAGCAATCTACTTAACACTGAATGCGTGATAAGAGACCTTGGGACCCAGGTGGACAGTAGTCTTTCCTTTGATAGTCACATCGCCAAAGTAGTCAGGAAGTCCTTCTACGTGGCACACCTCATCATAAAAGGGTTCTCATCCAGGAAAAAAGAGGTCATTGTTCACCTCTACTCGACACTCATTAGACCCATTATAAAGTCCAACGCCCCTTTTGGAATGTACCTCACAAGACATCTGCAGCAGCTGGAAAGGCCACAGAAATACCTCACAAAGAGGATTACTGGCCTCAAACAAATGCCCTACACTGACCGCCTCAAAAAACTCCAGCTTTACTCCATAGTATATCATCTACTCTGAGGTAATCTCTGCCTAACATGAAAAGCTATGTCAAACCCAGAGCTGGTGGACATGCTACACCTAAAGTAATCCCAATCCCTCCGAGCTACACACTCTATGAACCTAAACCTTGTCACTACAATAAATAGGACATGCTGGAGGGATAGATTCCTGTCCCAGAGACTTCCCCTACTCTGGAACAGGCTACCCATCTATGTCAAGCAAAATTCTTCATTAGCACTCTTCAAGAAAAATCTTGATGAGTGGATGGGAAATAGGAAATACACCCCGGGGATCACTTCTGTGTCTCTGCTCGGCAGTGGCACAGGAAAACAAATTTCTTGGGTGGCGTAAGCCATGGAATCTTGTTGGCTAGGCTTATGTAGGTCCTTAGGCCGATAGCCTAGTACCTACCTATGAACCTATAATATACAAGGCCATGTCAAACCCAGAGCTGTTGGACATGCTACACTTAAAGAAATCCCAATCTGTCAGAGCCACATGCTCCAGGGATCTAAAACTTGTCATCACAATGAACAAAACATGCTGGAGGGATAGGTTCCTGACCCAGAGACTCCCAAGACTCTGGAATAGACTGCCCATACATGTCAAGCAGAGTGCATCTTTGGCCCTCTTCAAAAGAAACCTTGACGATTGGATGGGAGATAGGAACTTCACCCTGGGGATCATGTCAGTTGCCCTGCTAGACAGGAGTCCAGGGAAGTAAATATTGTGGAAAGAAATAGCCAGGGAATGTCTATGGCTAGACTTGTATAGGCCCTATGGCCAATAGCCTAGTAGCAACCTATGAACTTATGAACCTATGAAATATGAGATATGTGTAGCTGTTCTGTAAAGAACCTATAGTACAACAAAGAAATGTCCATTAAGCCAGTATAGTAGAATATATCTGTACATATTGATGTAGCATGCCGTGCCTTGTTAGTTTGTTTATTTATTACTTTGTTGAGTAGGAAAGTCTGTCTAGGTAAAGTATCCTTTTTCAGTAAAACCCTGGGGAGAGAAGCTGTACAAATACTAAACAAAAATGACAATAGGTGCCAATAGTGTCAGCTCTCAAATTATACTATGTTATACAATATTTATATATCTATATCTATCTATCTGTCTATCTATCTATCTATCTATCTATCTATCTATCTATCTATCTATCTACTAAATAGCATGAAGCATGATTTAGCCACACCCCTAACAACATTGTTGAATCTCAGCCTCCATACTGGTTTTAAATCAAGTAAATGGACAAGAGCTACCGTCAATCCCCATGTGTAAGGGAGTACCTTAAACTGACCAAGGCAACTACAGACTCATAAGTCTGACAAGCCTCATATGCAAAGCCATGGAAAGACTTGTCATCTAACTAATCAAGCAGGACATAGTGAACCTCCAAACACAGGACCCATCTCAGTTTGGATTCATCAAGTGCAGATCATGCTTATCAACTAGGTGGATTTTTTTAAAAGGTCACCAAAGCAGTGGATGAAGGCAAAATTATACACATAGTATACCTTGATGTGGACAAAACATTTGACACTACTCCCCACTCAGGCATGATAGAAAAACTAAACATGCTGGAAATAAACCCCTATGTTACCCACTGGATTGACATCTGGCTCACAGGTAGGATGCAGATAAAATATGGGATATTACCAATCACCTGTGGTATCCCCAGGGTTCTGTGCTAGGACATCTTCTGTTCAGGATCTACTTTTCTGGAGTAAAGGCCAATACAAAGGGCTCTGGCTCACTAAGTTTGCAGATGATTGCAAGCTAGGAGCAGTCATTGAATCCCTAAATGACTTAGCCATCCTGCTGGAAGGTTTGCCCCAAGTAAATAACTAGTGTCAAAATCATAGACTGAAACTGAATGCATAAAAATGTGTTACTGTATCCTTTGGGAAGGGAACTACCACATTCACAATACACCCCTAAGAGTGGACCCAGTTGTTCAGAATTTGCGGACTTAAGGACATAGGAAACAGAATCAAACTGAGCAGGTAAAAGCTGGTTCAATGATAAATTCAAAAGCAGCAAGTAAAACAAAACAATTTGTTTGATCGGTCTTGCAGAAATAGTATGAATGATTTTATACTGGTTACCATGGATGTAGTATCCCTTTTTACCATAATTCCTAATGAAGTAGGAATAGACTTTGTTAGGCTTTTTTTGTCTAAGAACTTTGATTATTCCACATGATACACCTGTTTTGTTCACTGCTTGACATTATACTTAGTAATGTTTTCATGTTTCATGGCAGCTATTACCATCAGAAGATCGGGAGATTGGGGTGGCCATGGGCACCATGTGTGCAAACAGCTATGCCAACATGATGCTCGCATATTGGGAGTCTCTATATGTTCTAGACAGAAGTAACTTTTTTCTCCAGTACATCTCACATCATGTACATTTTGTGGATGATGTGTTTTTTGTATGGACTGGCTCAGTAGAGATCCTGAATGAGTTTGTGGACTGTTTACATCAGACCACTGATTTTTTAAAGTTCACATTTAGGTATTCCCAAACCTCGACAGATTTTCTTGATGTTTGTGTCTTGAATACTCCTGATGGTTTTGATACTCAACGCTATAGTAAACCATGCAAAAAAGTAAACACACTGCACTACTAGAGTATGCATCCCAAGTATATAAAGTATAATGTTCTGAAAGGGCAATTTTATAGACATGCAAGACTGAATAGAAATGATGAGAATATGCTTTCCTCTTTTGATACCCTGAGTGAGGACTCTCACTCGAGGGGGTACTCTGAATATGAGATAGGGATGGAGTGTCATGAGGTTCTGTCACATAGAAATAATTCGGCTAGACCCTTTTTGCCGATCTATAGTGCTAACACTGTGGTAAGACAGAATAACAGAAATTATTTTAGAATGTGTGTTACCTATTCAAATGACATTCAACCTATCTGTGACATCATTATGAAGCACGGGCATATTTTAACTACTGATGCCAAAGGCAGGGGCTTCCTTGGTGAAATTCCAAACTTTTCTATAGGAATAATAGTCCCATTAAGAAACTTCTGTGCTACAAACCTCTAGTTAGTAATAGACCCTGTATTTCAGTTAGGAAAGGGACACATCCATGCAGATTATGTAACATGTGCAAGTACATTCAAACTGATGACACCTTTCTACATCCTGATACTGAACATACTTTTAAATTCAATTTCTATGGTGACTGTACTAGTAGGAACCTGGTCTATTTGGCTGTTTGTGATCAATGTGGATGTTACTATGTTGGTAAAATGAATCAAATGTGGAATCGTATCAGGGAACACTTATATGAAATAAGCAGATGTGACAGTAGGAATGCTTTATATAAGCATATTTGTAAAAGTGGTATTGAACACTCTTTTAAAGGTTTTAGTTTTGGAATTATTGAATATAGGAGCCAGAGGAGGTGATATTATAACAAAAACAGAATGCTTAGAAGTTAGATGGATGTTAATTTTACAATCTGACAAAGGGAAAGGATTAAATGAGCATATACCTTTAAAACCCTTGCTGAAGTCATGTGACTTGACCAGGTGACTTTGAACTTTCCTGACTGTATTTAAGCACTGCTTGTTAGTCTTTAGATCTGATGAGACACATTTGGTATGAAAGTGCTCATCTGTTATATACATTTTACTATTTTTATTTTTTAGTTTAAACACTTTTTTTAGAATAAACAAGTGTTTTATACAGTGCTGCGCTAGCTGGTTTTTTAGTTTTACTTGCAACTTAAGGGAACTACCACATTCACAACACACCCCTAAGAGATGACCCAGTTATTCAGAATTTGGGGATTTATGTAGACATTGACCTCATATTTAACCAAAATGTGTTCATTGTTGCAAGAAAGTCATTCTATATTGCACAGCTTATAAACAAAGGGATTTTGTCTAGATCTAGAGATGTCATTGTCCCCCTTTACTTAGCCCTTCAGGCCAAACAAACTTTGAATAAAAAGATTTTTGACATGTATCTGTCCAGACACATGCAACAATTGGAATGCCCACAAAGATACATTACTAAAAGCATACAAGGCCTAAACAATGTGACTTACATGGACCAGCTCAAACCTCTGTCACTATACTCAGTATCCTACATACTTCTAAGAGTTGACCTGTGTCTGGCATACAAGGCACACTTTGACCCATTACTGATGGATTTCCTGCACATCAGCAAGTCAAATGGCATCAGGAATACTCGGTATAGGGATATAAACCTCTTCTGCAACTTCAGCAAAACTGTTTGGAGGGACAGGTATATCTTGCAGAGGATACCACTGCTCTGAAACACTCTCCACATCCACATAAAACAAAGCTCATCCCTGTCTATATTCAAGTACAACTTAAATCTATGGATGGGAAACAGAAAATTTATCCCAGGACTGTCCCCTGTACTACTAATAGACTGAAGCAGCTCCTAAGTGCTTTATACCATGCACAGGCCTCCTCAAATTATCTATGGCAATGGCATGATCCCAGTTATTCTCATTGGGGGGTAATGTATAATTGTCAACCATAGAAAGGGTAAGGCCAAGCTATATCCAAAAGGGATAGGTGATTTCAAGCAAAAACCAAAAAAGGAAACTGGCTTGGCTTAAAATGGCCCACAAAGGTAGCTAGCCTAATGCTTACCTATGAAGCTATATATTATATGTATGTGTGTGTGTGTGTGTGTGTGTGTCTATATTGATATAGTTGATATAGATAATAGATATGAACACACACACACAAATAAACACACAAACACACACACACACACACACACACACACACACACACACACACACACACACACACACATAGAGTGTGTGTCTGTCATGTAATGGTAATGCTCTGCAGTAGTACAGTGAGGATAAAGCTGAACATCCATTAATACTACCCTTACTTTATTTTGCATTTGTTAACCAGGGTATAGCACTGTTCCACATAGATGTTTTTTCAGACTCAGACAGGGACCACTGTCTAGTTAAGTAACTTACTGATAGTGACACAGCAAGCCTTGCTGAGGTATTCCCATCCTGGCTACAGAAAGCAGTTCAGTAACAACTGATAGCCTTAATTCTTGGGTCTAATGCCAGGTAAATATGTGTATACTATACCTGACATGGTGTAATGTTTTATTTGAGTATTAACACAGCAGCACTTAGACAGTTGTGTGCCCCTTCATAAATAGAATATGCCTGACATAAAGAGTTTAACTGGCATTATGTTCACATGGCAACACCTAGGTGACATCACCTTTTGTCGTACGATGTGTTAGGCCATAGATATATATAGCTCAGTGCATACAAAGGTAGTGTGAATGAATGTATGTGTTCATTGTCCATTGTGATGCTAAGTTGTATGGCACAGTGACCATACCATGCATTTTAAGCATTCTTAATTGTAAGCATGTTAGTTACCCACCCATGATGTAACATAATTTGCTCATTGATGACTGACTGCATATCAAGATGTTATGATAACCTTTACAATGCAGCTGTCTAAAAGATACAGTACTATAGGCATACATACAAATTATGCTTGTCAGATTTGGTGTATCAATGACATTAACCATGGTATAATTTAGGAATACATTTGTCTTGTACATTACTCAGGGAGGAACTCTCTGACGCATCGCCTATTCTCCTAAACACTTTGAGCTGCCCTCTTAACTTGTATGTTACAGCATAAATAAATAGGATATATTTACTTTTAAAAAATAATTTAGTCTTAATAGTTGCAGAATGTATTTGACACATATGCATAGCAGTTGTAGGATACCTCAGCACCGTTAAGATAATTTTAAGTATTCCAGCTAGAGAGGTCAGGCCATTTTTACCAGATTTGTTTCACAGTACATAGTATGCTGGTGTCATTGGTTACCATCCTCTAATACCCTACCATAAGTCTATATAGTCATAACCATTACACAGTGTCTGCTGCCTGTTAAAAATTTTTAGAAATGGCAGAAACTGGCTGATGAAGGGACATGCCTTTTTGTGTCACTACACAGATGTTCATGGACATTACTTATCTGCTATCTTTTCTCTATTTCCCGAGGAAATAGATAATATTTGTCAGCACATCTGCTTGGATTCTGATTGGGCACATGGCTGTCAGTCATGATGATCAAAGGCTTACCATGCATATCTACTATTGTATGATATTGCATGAATGATGTGCACAACTTGAATTGTGTTATTGTGTCAATGTTGTGTATAAAGTGAAATGTGTACCATGTTTTCTTTGTAGATATTGGTAGATCTTTTTAATTGGAATGATTCATTAAAAAGTAAGACTACACAAGCTTATGTACATATACCTGTGTAGTCAAGCCTGTTTAAGTGTCATAAGCATATTGGTCAAACCATTGGTAGGCTTTGATGAACAGTTCTTACAATGGTGATTTGTTTTTAGTGTGAATTGGTTACTCATTTATTTCAGAAGGAAAAGGCTTATTTTTGTGGTGGCATTACTTGGAACAAGTTTTATTGTTTGGCACTATGCATTTTAACAATCAGCACTGTTTAGCATTTACAATGTTGTTTGAAAATGCATTATTAGCATCGACATCGGGCTATCATTCCTTTATTATACAACGTTTGAAATACCTGAGCAGCATAAGTAAGTGACATGCACATTTACTAGGTTTTCACTGGTGTGAGTGCATTTGTATAAATGAGCAGTCTGCTGAAGATGGATATTACTTGGAGCAACTTTGGTGTGAGATTTAGGAATAGGGTAGATATCACCTACACTTTCACGCATATCACTCAGGCCTTCATGTGGGAGAATTACAATATAATTAGCAAGTGGCATGATTATTTTTTGTACACTCTTCGTAATACTATCTGTCTGTGACTGAGCAGTATAGCTACTGGCATGCCCCTTAGGGGAAAGCAGTATTTTATGATGTGTATGAATCTTAAGGAAATGTATAGATTGTAAATAAGTTTATGTTAACATTTCTGTAAATATTGGAAAAGTGCATGAACATTGCTGCTAGAGTGATACAGTTTTTTATGGCTATTCTATTTTAACCCATTGAAATCTATAACTACATTAAAATGTGTTGATACATTATTGTAATATTGAGTGAAATGTGAACATATGAATGAACATTCTATTTATGCATATGTTCCGACCCTACACTATGCAGTAATGTATGAAGAACAGTAGGTATCACTGTGCTAGGTCTTTTGTTGATGATTTGTTATAGTAACATTGCCATATGTTTTGCAATCAATGTTTCAATGACTTTTAGAAAGAGGAGGGTGAATTTTATTACAAGAAACACTGAAGTGCTTCCAAATGTGTGAAAAGACAGGATACCTTTCTGAAGGCTTGCAGTGAAAATCAGGACCTTGGGCAATGAAGGCTGCCCAAGACTGTAATTGTTAATTCCATTAAGGGATATGCAAGTGTGAGCAAATAATGTTGTCAGTGCATCAATGATTCGGAAGATAAAACTAAGTGAAAGGCATAGAACTTTCAGCTGTTGCAAGAGAATGGGCAGGAATCATCAGAATGTATTGAACTACTGGAGATGACTTGTTTCTCTCCGCTGTTGATAAAGTTTCAGTGACAAACATAAGTGCTGCTGTGAGCATTGATACATCACAGAAAAATAGTAAGTGTACAGTGTTTTTCATTTACAGTGACTGTTTTTCAAAGTTAAAGAGTCTTGGGGAAACTGTAACCAGTTATCACAACCAAGGACATTTACACAATTACGCAGTCCAGCAGCAAATATACCTTGCTGGTGAAGGTAGATACCACAGATTTATTTAAGATTGTGTAACATAAAATATAGCTTTTTGCTTGTGTTCAACAGACTTCATCAGAATTTAGAATACACACATCAAATGCTGCTTTAAATGATTCTTCCCTTAACATAAAATACCTGTAACTAGGTCTTAAAGGTATAACACTCAAAACTTTCCAAAAGTATTAAATATACATACACACACACACACACACACACACACACACACACACACATATATATATATATATATATATATATATATATATATATACACACATATATATATATATATATATATATATATATATATATATATATATTTTTTTTATATATATATATATATATATATATATATATATATATATATATAAAATCAACAATGCTAAATATGAATTTATACAATTCAGCTTAGTTTAAATAACCATCCTTTCATATGTTTATTTTAAAATACAACATAAAAATGCTTTAATTGCCACCACATCTCCCTTATCTCTAGATTATTTTTCCATGCCCCCCCTTGGGTTGGGTGTCACTTTCTCTAATATACACAATAAGAAAACCCTTGTAGTTAGAAAACTTTCCACTTATTATTACCTTTTTCCATAAGAATTTGTGGGCTGAGAGCAGGAATGTATTTGCAGATGTGTACCCACTCATCCATGATGCATTTAAAGATGGTAAGGGAACTTGTTTGTTTAATATGAGGGGGTGTGTGTCCCAGAGATAAGCTCATTGACTGAGGTACCTTTTATGTCAGTCAGTTCTTTCTATGTTACACTAAAGGTGAACATCTTTAATATGGTTGTTTATGGTGTCCCCAACTTTGGAAATATGAAGGTAGTCACTCAGGACAGGGTCATTAGAGGACCTGAAGGCCAGGCAGAGGTAATCACTAATGATTATGCATGAGACAACGATGAGAAATAGAGCATTTAGGTGTTATTTATAGGTAATGGAAGTCACATATGTGAAGAAAATGCAAACAATGCCATCTGTGTTAGCATGTCTGGCCAAAGATTTGTGTATATTCTCAGATTAACTTGCATTGTATGCCAGCATGTCTAATTGTGACAATAGAAATAAGTTTTAAAAATGTTGAGTATTTCCCTGATTATACAAAATGCTTAAAGAATCTTTCAGTATTTTGATACATTTCTAATTGCACATTTGTGAGGGAGATTCTAAAGTCCAAACTGGCTGTGGGGAATCAGCTGATCAGTAGGTGATGTCATTAAAATGTTCCTGGTTGCTATTTGATTATTTGAACAGACGATTGACAGGAAAAATAACTTTTTCAAACAGCTGATTGTTATTTTTAAAATAAGACAGTTGAGACTGTTAACCTGGACTATAAAAGAGACTACTGAAGTCAGTTGAAGGGCAGTTAGTTAAGAGTTGCAGTCAGTTACAGTGCTGTGCAGTGGATACCCAAAACATGATTCACCAAAACCTGCAAGCCTGATGTTGCCTTGTTGTTATGTTTTAGATTAGATCAGTAGTATTCTCTAGTTAGATTAGGAACGTTTAGTTTAGTATAGTTATTTAGATAGAGATTTTCTGAAATGATGTACTTCTATCCTACAGTTTAATTTTATATTTCTGGTGATTGAATTCTGGTGTTTTGGAAAGTTATTGATTTACATTTTTTAATAATCATTTTACTTATTAGTAAATGTTTTTCATTACTTTACATTGTGGCTGGACAATCAGTGAATTCTTTAGAGATTAGAGAGTGTTTGTACCTGTTTGATACTCCCCAGGTCACCTTGAATACCTGGCTGCTTCTGGTCATAGCTATCATTTATTTTGATATTTAATTTTTAATACTTGATTACCCTTTAAAGAGCATGTTGACCTGTCTGACTCTGGTGGCAGTGTTTACCATTTATATTGGGGAGGGGACATAGCTGAAAATCTGTGTCAGGCTTCCTATAAGTATTTCGGTGTGTGAGATTTTAATTTATTTTGAGTGTGAGTGAGTCAGAGGTCTTAAACTGGAACACATTGCGCTGAAGTGTATAATAAGGGATTACATTTAGGGTGGACAGAGGTGTATAGTCCAGTCTCAGGAAATAGAGCATGTTCCTGTTGTGCTCTTAAGGGAAACTGTGGAATTTTACTCTTGTATGCTCTGTGCTCTGGTGTTTTCTGGGATGCTCCCATACAGAAGTCAGTAGTGAGGACTGAGGCTCCTTAATTACTAACTCAGGTTTTAAATGTGGGACATCACATATTGGTGGCAATTTGGTGGGACATTAACTGGATGTCACAACATCCTTGAGTTACATTGTGAAGAAATGTTTGGATGCTTCCTCCTTTATCATATTTTTGGACAGGTACATAACAAAAGGAGCATTGTATTAAACTAATAGATTAACAAGGAAAGTGTAAAGAGGTATGATAACATTCTTGAACCTGGAGAAAACATCCTTAGTCTTCAGCTTGGGTAAATCAAAGGATTGTTTAACAACAATGGTGACATGTTAATCCAGTGAGAGTTCATTGTTAACAACTGTGCCCTAGTCTCTGACAACTGTGTCTTTTTTTTGGGGGGGGGGGTGGGTGTTGTTAATGTGGTAGGAGCAAGGGTGTTCCTGTATGCCAAAAGATATGATGCTATATTTGTTGGTATTTAGCTGTAACCATTTGATTGTCTGTGTTAGCCTTTACGTAGAATCTGGGTATCCCCAAGGGAAATGATGGTGGCTTCAAGTTTACAGCCATTGGCAAACGTAGTCAGCCAAAAACCATTAATGTCAACTTTGATGTCAGAGAAATACATCCAGACAAACTTGTTAGTGTTTATAGTTATTAGTGTCAGTATAGGGGCTTCCCTTTTACAGCAGAAGCTGACCCTAAGCTTTAGTCAAAAAAAAAAAAAAAACCAGATGAAAAGCTGAGGGTGAACAGATTGTTGTTGTGGGTAAAACTTTGATTCATATCGCCAAAGAAGCATCTTGACATGTTGTTGGGCCCCACTGTGCTAGCATTTTTCAGCTTCAAATTAGCCTTTAGGACTTGTTCAGTGCTGATGTTTTGGAGGAAGACTGAAAAGCAGTAAGTGGTATGTAGGATACAATGTGAGAAGTCTGAGATGCATGTGTCTACTAGTATATCAGTTAGGTCTTTCAGGACAGAGTATGTACAGCCATTATGTGTCAACTCAGACCAATGATGGGTGTTGTTTTTAAATTTCACAGGAGATGAATTTAAATCCATACTTGGATTTTGAAGACATGATTTTGTTTCTAAGCTATTTGTTAAACTTTCTGAGATTAATTTTTAGTAGGGTTGCCACCTTCCTTCACGGATAAAACCGGAGCAAAGCCACGCCCCTCGCGTCACCAGTAACCCCGCCCACCCCAACCCCCTCTTCCGCCAACATACCGCCTATTTTGGGACGTAACGACAGCATCACTCGACGGGAACGCCCTCTTTTTTCATTCCCGCCGCCTGCTTTTGGCTGATTTACTATGCTTTTCTGTAAAAAAAGCATAGTAAATCAACCGATTTTCAAACTCCGATAGTCTGTTTCCTTTTTGAAACAGAATACCGAAGTTTTTACAGTGTTTTCCGGACTACCGGAGAATCAGTTTAATTTCCTGATAGTCCGGAAAAAAAACGGAGGGGTGGCAAGCCTAATTTTTAGGTGTGGCATTTTCATTTGTTTGTAATATATGCTAAGGAACAGGAGCTGCTTTCCTTTTATTAATTTTGTACATTCTAGTCTTCCAGCAAATGGGGTTTATTCCTAAACATGATGTGCATTAATTATGGATCGGATCTGATCTCTCAATAAAGTACCGAGGTGAGAAAAGGGCCCTTCTATGTATATAGCTGTGTTTGCTGCAGAGTAGTCAAGGGAAGGGGGACACTTGAAAATCATACAGCTGAAGGTGACAGTGAAGTTTTTCAAGTGCTCTTGGACTAGATTTTCATACTGAGAATCTGACTAGTGAGGATGCAGTTATGGGTGCAGTGCATAACTGCTATGTTTGTAATCAGAGCCATTGCTCCAAATTATAGAGGATCTCATTGTTCAGCATACATGCACATTGTGAGTTACAGGTGCATGAAGAGTTAGAGGCTGAGCAGTCAGGGCCATAAACATCATCTGTTGTTGTCTTGATTAACCAGTTTTGGATTATCCTACTGCAGGAGAATAAGGGGGCACCCACAATGTTAGTAGTCACTATTAAGTAAATCATCCCCTGAGTCTGATCATGCTGACATGACGGGTGATGTCCAGTCTGTACCTTGACAGATGAAAGATGAGCCTGCTGCAGCATCAACACATGGGATCAACATTACTGTGTCCTGCTGCAGCTGGTGTTGTAGGTGCAGCAGTTTATGTTCTTGGGAAGCATGAAAAAGTACTACAGGACTGCATAGAGTCATAGGAGTAGAAAGCACGAGTGCTGCTTGGATTAGAATAAGGGTATCTAACCAGTTGTCTATGGGTCGCAATCAGTCCACCACAACATTTTAACTGACCCCTGGCAAGCTGCTGAAACTTTTGTTTTAAATTGAAATAGCACCACTGTTTATCCTACCTGATTATAGTCAGTCTTTAGAGTTGTGGCCTTCAAACTGGTTAGACAAATGTTCTTTTTCTGGACATAGGTGATGCACTGCTTTGACTCTGTGATAGGTGTATGAAACCTCACTTTTAGGCTTGCAAATGTGAATTTGATAATGTCAGACCTCTCATCTGATGGCATCTGTTTTGTCATCTGCTGTGATGTATGAGATACCTGATCGAAGTCATGGTTTAGGGGGTACTCATTTCAACTGAGTAATGACTATGGCAGATTGACCACATTTGAAGGCATGGTACAGATTACCAGTCTGCCAGACATTGCTATCATGGCTTCTTTCAGGTTATGCACATCTAGACTACACCTAGTGTGGTTGCATGCTATCTGATAGTTAATAAAATAGTAGAAATGATAGTCAGCATATGGAAACACATTGTCAGTGTCAGGTTTCTAGATTGCAGTATGTGTGGCATACACCAATGCATTTGAGAGGTGACATTCACTTTGAAATTTTCAAACCATCAGTATCTGCTCAGCCTGCATCTGTGGTATATGGACATATGGATAAAGTGGGCCAGTAAACACTGCAGAAGCTGACTAAAGATATGGCTTGAAACCACCTACAGTATACTTGTAGTATCCTCCCATTGGCAACTGGAAGATTTGAGTAGCTGGGATATATGGTAGTGTCAGTACTCATATTACAGGGGTATCGGCTGATGATTAAAATTGTCTCTGTCCTGCAACATAGATTACACAGTAACCTGAAGTGGAGATTACATAGTATGTTGGGTGTGTGTACCTCCATACAGAAATGGCTTAGTTGTCCCTGGTAAGAGAGAAATGTATACAGGATTCTGGCCCTGAAGTTCTGCTATGTACATTGGCAGGACATAGCCAATATGTTTACTGCTATCACATTAGAAATCACAAACGTATTTGTTATTGATTGTAGGACTGCTTTTCAAGTTACCTCAAGTATGCTTTATCTGTTATGTCTGGATGTGGAAGACACACTTTCTGAGTCTCTTCTTGTGATCTCAGGTTGTTTTTCTTTTCGGCTTTTCCCAGTTAGGGGTCACCACAGTGGAACTCCGGTCCGCTAATGATTGGCAGTCGATTTTTATGGTGCCGAGTAGCCAGCCCGACACCCAACCTTCAGCAAAGGCATGTCCATTCACGCATGTCTTTCGGAGGCCACTCGACCATGGGGAGGACATGCAGACTCCACACAGAAAGCACTCCAGCCAAAAATTGAACAGGAGAACCTCTTGCTGTGAGGTAACAATGCTATCACTGTACCACCGTGGATATCTTCTTGTGATCTCATGTATATACCGGATTTTTTTGCATAGGCAAACTATTGTTACTTTGAGGAAGACAGACTATGGGTTAAGTGGGTCACATATATGTCTTGAATTCCATTAATATTTAGTATGCATATTCAACCATATACCATAGTATAAATTGCATGCTATATTTGGAATACCATTCTGTTACTCTTCTTTAACAAAACAATCTAACATATACTAATTATGATAACTTTCAAGAGCTGTGAGTTTACTTATTGTTGTCCTTCACCATCTAAGTCACCACCTAAGTCATTTTTTTTTTGAGTTATATAAGAATGCCTACTGAAAATGCATGCACCACAATAGCAATTTTAGGAAAGTGGCAATGCACTGAGTGATTTCATAAACATAATTATTTTCTTTAGTGTGTTCTTCTCAGAAGTGAAATCTTGTAGCCTGTAATGGAGAAAAGGATTTAATACACAAATGTTTGGTCATATCTGTGTTTAATACCCATATAAATTTATAGATTTATTTTGTTTTGTGAAATTATATTTGTATATGTGTTATACAACTTAGTTTTAATCTGCATATCTGTTCCACATCTCATGCATCTGTTTCATATGCAAATAACTGATCACTATGGAAATCTCCATCTCACTCTTTTCCTAGCAGTAACACTAATCAAGTCAAACACACACACACACACACACACACACACACACACACACACACACACACACACACACACACACACACATGCACGCACGCACACACACACACACACGCACACACACACACACACACACACACACACACACACACACACACACACATTCACACTTTAATTATTCCTGTCCTCAACAATGCAACCATTTGAGCAATACTGTTAACACAAAATTTGTCGACCAGCAGTATATTTGACGAAAGGAATTGTACCAAAAATATATCTGTGTGTGTGTGTGTGTGTGTGTGTGTGTGTGTGTGTGTGTGTGTGTGTGTGCACATAAGTGTATTCACTTGTGCATGTGTACAATATGCTAGAAATAATAAAATATTTTTAGACTCAGATAACTATGTGATAAAACTGCAGTTCTCAATAATGTAAGCTCAAAGAGCTGGCAAAATTATAAACTATGCAAAATTCAGAAAGGCAGCTCAAAGCTAAAGACATTGTTTGTTACATACACTCATCAACATTCTGTAAGACATCAGCATAATAGAATTATAATAGCACAGATGATGCAACTAACAATTATCTGTTTGCTACATGCATACATCCATGTTCTGAAAGACATATCAGCATAAACAAATGATATATGCTATAAATGGTCTTTCCATCTATTATGTAATGTGGTTGTTCTAGTCAGGATTGGTGAAAGCAGGCTGAGCATGACAGGCCAGACTTCTCCAGCTCTATCAACACTGCATATCTCATAACGTAGGTTACCAGGGCATTTCCAGCCAAGCTAATGGATATAATCTCTCCAATGTGTCTTGTGTCTGTCTTGCGTGGTCTCCTGCTAATAGGCTATGCCACATACAGTCCCATAGATGTCACATACAAAGCATCAGCGCTAGATGTCAGAATGTCAGTTGACTACTCTTAACCCAGAAGAACCATGGCTGTATTTAGAGGCTCATCAATATTGCTGAGTACTTCACTGTATAACAGAGACTGAGTCAGTAGCCATGTGAAAAAACAGAATTTCTACCACTAATAATTGTCTGCAGTCCAGTATATTCAGAAACTAATTAAACTGCAAGACTATAGATGTAGGATAGAACATTGCTTGACTATTAAATCGACATCTTCTACCTACAAGTCTGCAGTCTCTTCACTACCACTCCCAGTACAATGTCAGCAATAATGTTTATCCATTAACCAGCATTTGCTCCTACTCCCAGCTACAGTATAAAAGTAAACAGGCAAACACAGTGACTCTGATGATGTCTGGATTGTAAAAGGAGAAAGCGTTAAGTCTCTGGTGATTTTCTCGTACTAAAGTGACTGCTTTCTGTGCAAGAACACGTTGGTTTGCCTGTTTACTTTTTTACTGTATTTACCACAGTGCTTCTGCATTTGTGGCTGCAGTCCATTTCCTACTCCCAGATGTTAGGGTACCTAAACCCCTCCTTATGGATTTAGCTGCTCACCTCTCACCTATAAAGAGCAAGACATTATTTTCCAGAAGTAAACTGTGGCATCTGGTGTGGAGCTGATCATTTTCATTTCAGCTGCTTCATACTCAGCATTTAACTACTATAGTGCATGCCACAGAACACAGTCATGAGGACCACCACATCATCTGCTAACAAGAAAGATGCACAAACTTAACCTTCATAGCTACACCCTACCCACCCCCAAAAAAAAACATAACATGGAAATTATGCCACTGAATATTATACTCTAGGAGAGAAACAGCATATGGCTTTCGCAGCAGACATACTGTTTTTTTTTTATCTTTCATAATATTAATATTAACAAATTGCATGCACTGCATTGTTACTCGTAATAAACAAAATAAAGCAAAAATGTATCATAATGTAAATGTATTATTTTCTTTCAGGTCATGTTATATTCTAGTTAAAATATTGGCATAGCAAAACTGTCACTGATTGTTTTTTTTTTTCAATCTGTGAAGGGCTTCATTTCTGCACTCCACGGTGATGCATTTTTAAAAATGCCAGCTACAATCTTCAGCACGCTTTGATGCCTCATTTCAAATGAAATTCTGTAGTTTCAGCATGCTGCATTTGTTATAATTAATAGACAACGCAAAAAGAAAGAGAGGAGGTTCTACTACAAATCTCCAACTTCTTGAGCATCAATATTGTGAAAAGATGAAAAAATGCCCAAAATCCAAATGGTTGAAAAGCTCCTTTTTTCTTGTTTTTTGCAGGGGGATTGCCACCCACACACTTGGACTCTATAGTCACAACAAATCAAGGCAAGAAGAAATTTCCATAAAGAAGTGAATCATTGTTGGCACACAGTTAGATATTGTACTAGAAATGATTTCCTATGGGAAAAGTATTCAGCATTATGCCACCCATCTTATGTTTTTTCTGCATGGTACTAATGCTTAAACATTTTACCTCAGTCATGTGTAGGAGAGCCAAGTGAAGATAGTGCACTAATTACATAAAAAAAAAAATCTATCTTTCTGAAAATAGTAAGGACTGAAGCAAGGCTCATTTTTTTAATTTAGGCATTGCTTGTGGTTCTGTAGTTTTTCTTTTTTATGCACCCCTCCCCATCTTTCACATGAGTCAAACAACCTTAGGTATTTCTTCCCAGCTTCCCTCACCCATCCATCATTCATCATCAGCTCTCCTTTTCCCATTTTTACTACATGGGGTCGGGTTATTATGTTAACTGTTGCCAACTCTTTTGATTCAGTGCCACACTCCTGCCTTCTTCAACATTCATGCTTGACTGTCGCAGATTTTCGTTGAAACAATCCATCCACCTCTTTGCTGGATGTCCTCACTTACTCTTACCTTCTTCCTATCTGTCCTAAATCTTTATCACAAGACTGTCTTCTGCTTTTCCACATGTGCTCGAACTGCCATAATTTGCTCTCTTTGATCTTTTCTGCAATTGGAGCTACTTTGGCTTCTGCTCTTATGTCCTCATTTCTTCTCCTGTCCCGCAGTGTGCATCCTACCACATTTCTCAGGCACTTCATTTCCATCACCTCTAACTTCTTCAACTGTTCTGCCTTTACTGCCCAGGTTTCTGTACCATACAGTAGTACTGGTCGCACCACTGGCTTGTACACCTTACTTTTCGGCTTCTTTGGCATTCTTCTGTCATAGACTACACCTGATACTCTATGCCAGTTGGCTGCAGCCCCTCTGATTCTAACTTTGACCTCTTCATTCAGACTTTCCTTCTCTGCAACCACCCATCTCAGATACGTGAAGCTGTTTACCTGTTCTACAATCTTCCCTTCTATCTCTGTTCTCAGCTTCTTCTGATTTCCCCAATCTGCTGCCATTATCACCATCTTATCTGTCCTTAGTTTCATCCCATGTGCCTTCAGTTTTGCATTCCATTCTCCTATCCTTCGCTGAAGTTGTAGTTCAGAGTCTGCCTGTAATGCCACATCATCTGCATACAGCAACGTTTTTGATCTGTCCCCTCTGAACTGTTTGCTAAAGTAGTTCATCACCAGTATGAACAGCAGTGGGCTCAGAGATGAACCCTGGTGTACACCCACTCTCACTGGGATCTGCTCTGTAAGGCCGAACACTGTTCATACTTGCATCACTGGATCCTTATACATAGCCTGCACTAATTCTACCAATGTTTCTGGGACTTCAAACCACCACAGTACTGCCCAGATCAGCTTTCTTGGGACCTTGTCATATGCTTTCTCCAAGTCTAGGAATGCCCATTTGGACTATCTCCTCATCTCTAGCTTCTTCTCAAGTGTCTGTCTCAATGCAAACATCGGGCCAGTTATGCTGCATCCTGATCTGAATCTGAACTGCTCATCTCCTATCTTACATTCTACTACTCTACGAGTAAGTGAGGATTCCCACAAAGAGTTAGAGAGGGGGTGCCTGAAGCAATCACTCACAATGGTCGGTCATAATCCCTAACAGTGTGCACAGCAAATGCACTTCCATGTCATGCACAGGACACCCTGTCACCCACCCTATTGTACTGGTTGCAATTTGCAATGTGCCCAATCTCCGGCAGACATCGCACAGGCAGCAGTAAACTCCATACTCTCCTACATGATACTATTAGTGTGCATGGGCTACTTCATCTGATTTCTGTGGCCAGTCCTTTGGTGCAACAGTTCAATTACAGAACTTGTTATGAGGGCGGCACAAACAGACTCTTTGCCTAATTGCTAGTGTTCAACAAACCCTAAAACTTTAGTCTTATTTTGGAAAGCTCAGGAATTCTAACATCTGTTCCTTTATAGTAATACAAACATAGACAACTGGCCTTCAAGCACACACAGTCTTAATAAATTTTAACTGAAATCCCATTAATTGAACAGGTGAAATGTATATTACATTTTTGGTACTTAAAATGTTCCAGAAATGAAAATGACAATTATTCAGGAGTGAAGTTCCCAACACAAGATGACTTAAACTCAGAATCTCTTAACTAATATAGTCACAGCTTAGAGATAACTTTGACACCAAGAGCCAGTACTGCATTTTCAAAACTGGAAACAGACTGAATATGTCAATGTGTGAAGCCCTTATGAAACCAAAAGACCAGAGGGAGAGTTTAATAACATCAGAGTGCTGAAGAAAATCACGGATTTAAAAATTCATGAATGAACAGGAATATTTGCTAGTGGCAACTGAAGCAAGGAATGTACCATCAAAACCCAATTTCTTGGTACTGTAGCTCTGGAAAATAGATCTTTTCAAGAAATATTAAAGCCCACATTTCAGACCAATTATTTAGATTTAACACATGAACGAGAAAAGAGCGTTCTCTAGTGCACAAAGTTGGTCTTGCAATTGTGCATTCTTACAACAAAATTCATAAGCAGTTACCTTCTAGTTTTACGTACCACTCAGTAAACAATATGTGATCATGTACAGGGGCTATAGTATTTTCAAAGAGAATGTTGTTAAAATGTCATTCTGATATATTTATGCAGGCTAGAAGTGGTCAGTTATGCATATCCATCAGAAACACACAGATACATCTCATTGTCTGTAGAAGGGAACACATCATAGATAATAATAATAATAATAATAATAATAATAATAATAATAATAATAATAATAATAATAATAATAACAATAATGACACAACAAAAAGATTGCACTTATTTCAATCAGCATTTATAACACTTTTTCCTGTACTACAATGCAATAAATCATAAGGTGATAAAAATATTATAGCATACTGTACCTCATCCTCCACGCCCAGTAAATGTGTATCTGAAATTAATAGTTATGCAGTCCTAGTACCCATTTGCATAAAGACAAAAATGAATACCAGAAAAGTGTAATATATATATATATGTATATATGGATCTACCTTACTAGATCGACAAGTTAAAACAGCGAAAACGACTTCACCGACGCCAGAAGATCAAAAATGACTTCACCGACGCCAGAAGATCGACAAGGCAGAAGTCCGACGGAGGAAGACACCGACGCTGAGAACACTGCGATGGGGAAAGGATGTGTAAGTATGCGGTAGTGACGGACGATAGGGTGCGAGTAAGGTAAGTGTGCAATGTTGACGGTGTGTAGGGGTAGAAGTGGGATAAGTGAGTTAGGGTTAGGGCGCGGGTTAGGTAAGGGTGCGAGTAAGGTAAGTGTGCGAAGTTGGCGGTCTGTAGGGGTAGGGGTGGGATAAGTGAGTTAGGGTTAGGGCGCGGGTTAGGTAAGGGTGCGAGTAAGGTAAGTGTGCGATATTGGTGGTCTGTAGGGGTAGGGGTGGGATAAGTGAGTTAGGGTTAGGGCGCGGGTTCGGTGAGTGTGCGATAGTGACAGACCTTAGGGTAAGGGTTTGGGTTAGGGTTGTAGATAGTTGTGTATGTATGGGTTAGTGTTGGTTTGTAAGGATTTTGGTGTGCTTGTGTTGTGTGTGTGGGTTTTGGATAGGGGATTTGTTTTGTTTGTCGGTATGATGTGTCGGGTGTATGCGGTGTCGTGTTTGTGCACTGTCGATCTTCTGGCGTCGGTGAAGTCATTTTCGATCTTCTGGCATCGGTGAAGTCGTTTTCGCTGTTTTAACTAGTCGATCTAGTAAGGTAGATCTGTATATATATATATATATATATATATATATATATATACATATATATATATATATATATATATATATATATATATATATATATATATATATATATCAATACAGAATAAAGCCATACTGAGAGGCTATTGTTTTGAGTAAATTTATTTTTAACAAGATTAGCAGATCAGTGACATGTCATGTCTATCTTTCTTCTTACAATAAACTGTTGCAGAAAGCTATATCAATATGGACAGTGTCAAACCATATAAACAAACATCTTTAATTTGCAGTAATTAGCAATAAAAGCATGAGGTGATGACAATATCACTGAAATGGCATCCTTGGTTAACTTCAACTATGTGTGGGCGAAAGCAAATGCACCACTGAAAGGAATCCCTGAACTGCAGTTGACAAAAAAAACCCAGCAATATTGGTGAGCTGGTAACATTCAGCCCGAAAATGCTTCTGTAAGTATTTTTTGCAGGGGGGAAAGTTCCTCCATAGTCACACCAACTCAATGAAGGGAGAAATTCCCCCCAAGAGTGCATCACTCCCAGCACAATTCCCCACCAGTGATTTCATGTGGAGGAACTGCACTTTTTGATAGGCCGAACCTCAGGCAATTGAATATCAAGTGTTCAATCATTATGAACCAATATGTTACCCCTGTAAGCATGCTGCTGGTTGTGATTGTGGTCTGTTTGATGTCCCAGTCAGTGAGCTGAGTGAGAACACTGAGTTTTTCCAGCTGCTCTTTCTTTTTGTGTGGGTAGGCTGTCAGCAATAATCATTGTGCCATTGATTTTTGGTGGTTTTATACATACATACATATACATATATAATGCTAGTCAGTCATCCAGAATTATCCAGGAGGTATCACAGAGGTGATAGAGGTCACAAAAGAAAATACACTCCCTACACCTCTCAGTAGCATTACCATTCACGCTCCTACTCTCATTGCACATGGATTTAGGCTTCTTTGTTTTGCCCAGTGATGAGACTGGAGAAGCACAATCGACACACATACAATAATATTAGTCTGATTAACCATATGCCACATTTACAATCCTACAGTAAGGGCTACATCTGCTGCATTTAACAACCCACTTTCTTTTTCCTGGGCTATGAGAGTAGGCCATTGTCTAATAGTCTCTGTCCTCCTATGTAGCACTTTAAAACCCAAGTTTTACTTTTACCACAGTAGTCCTCTTTCAGAGACTGACTATTTTCTGATTCTATTACTTTGATTCTTATCATGTAATGAAATGCTGTATATTAGCAAAAAATCAAATTACTTCCAGTTGGGAAATGCCTGCTAGCTGATAAATTCACAGTGTGCTGTTAAGAAATATGCTTAGCAGGTTTGCAGTAAAAATATTAAAATCTGTGAAAACTGGATCACTACATTCACATAATTAAATGTAGTCTTGCCACACTGGTGATGCTAGGATGAGGGCCAGGTCTTAGCCAGATCAACTCTGAAGCTGCTAGACCAAACCCTCAATCCAACAGGAACACCTTACTAGATCTTGTAACAACTAATATTTCGACAATGATATCTAACCTCACCACACATGCATCCTCCTTCAGTGATCACTGTACCATAATGTTCTCAGTACATAATCTAACATTAAAATATAAACCTAGGCTTCTCACCTTCAGACCCCAAACAATTCAGAATATCATTAGTGTTAAAAACCACCTTGCCACCCTTGATTGATCACACTTACTTGCCATAAAAGACCCCCAAGACAGCAGCTAACAACCTTACCAATACTCTACTGTATTTGCAAAACAAATTATTTCCTTTGGTACAAAGGCTACTTTTACCTCATGAACATGACTGTGTGTCTAGAAACTCAAACATCTCCTCAAATTATATGATGATGCATGGTATAAATGAAAATGCAACTCCCTCCACAGATTCCTGAGATAAATGTATTGCACTACAGAACCTAGCCAAGCAATCCATCCACGGACACAATGACATCCACTACCAAAACAAACAAATCTCACTTTTAGCCAAACCCAAATGATTCTGGAGAGAAATCAACATGTTGACTGGTTGAAAAAACTCAATGCAACTCCACTCCCTTGAACCCACAAACAAATTTTCATGCTCTGATTTCCTCAATGAGTTCAGAAACCTGCCTCACATCAATGACAACTGAAACCTATGCATATCTGCCTTCTACCCCATTTTATACTCTGCTATTCCACTTCATAAAGATTAGACCTAAAGAGACAGAAACACATATAGATGGAATACCAATTGATACTCACCCAGACTCAGATAAGCTAGCCCTTTGATTCATTCATCTTTGTAAGGACTTCATCTCATACCCACTCACTCAAATATATAACCTCTTCTTAACTAATAAGATTATGCCTCAGATATGGAAAACAGCAATAGTCAATCCTATTCCAAAGCACCTCAGATCATCTACTGCTTCACAATACTATCCTATTTCAATACATCCAACTTTAGGAAAAATACTAGAAAAAACTATCTGCAATCAAATTCCTGACTATTTACATCAATATTATCTTCTATCTAAGAAACAACATGCATTTTAATCTGGATACAGCACCGTAACAGGTCTCTCTACTCCCTTACAGATCATATCCTGTCCAATACAGACAAAGGAAATCTTATAGGAGCTGTCTATATTTACCTAACAAAAAGCCTTTGATCTGATTAACCATAACTTATTATTTGACAAACTGACTGAAATAGGCATTAGTGATGACTCACTACCTTGGTTTACAGATTTCCTCACCAAAAAATTCTTTAAGGTGAAAGTGGGCACCACTATCTCAGAAACAGCTCCTCTTACAAAAGGAGTGCCCCAAGGTTCCACTTTACTCCCTTTGATGTTTTCCATATTAATCAAAAACTCCCATCTGAGCAACCCCAGTTACCTCCAATTCTTTATGTAGATGACATGGTCATCAACAGGTCAAATATATTCACATACTTTTATACAAACCCAGCTCCAAGATGACCTCTAAACTTTCAACCAATGGCTAATAGGCTATAAACTTACACTTAGTCCCTCAAAAACAAAAGTAATGTTATTTAGATTGACCACAAATTGCCAACAGCACCCAACTTTCTTACTATTTAAGATATTAACAATACCACCATAGAAATTATCACATTTTTTCAATACCTTGGCATTTAACAAGACCAATCTCTTACATTTCAATTACACATTCAAAATACATGCAAAAAAGATCAACACTCTACTGTTCTGTGCAAACAAGCTGTCACCTCTTTTGTCCAAGACAGTCAAAGCCACCCAAAGTAAAATAATACTGTTATTGCAACTTAAATATGGATCATTGCTGCAGTCTCAAAGAAAAATTCCGCCACCTTGCAAACCATCTCCAATAACATCTGCATGTTTATTACTACCCCCCCCCTCCATTAAGGAACATCACTGTCTAACTCTCACAAAAGCTAAATGGCATCAAGTACATTTGAGAACCAATCTACTACTAGGATTCTCATTAGACATCTTCCCTTCTCACTCATAGATGGTTTGCCAAAATAAATATATAATCTTAGGGGTATCTTTCAGTCTCAATCTCAACTTATTCTACTAACTCCAAAAACTAAAATTCATTGCACTGGCCACTCATTCTCTATCCCAGCATCTAAATTATGGAACTCCATCCATTTGTCACTCAGAGACATCCAAAAGTAATTAGACATTAGACAACAGCTCAAGGAACATCTCTTCACCCAAAGTATTACTGCACTCACACAGGTCACATTACATAAACCCTGCTGCTCTCTCATACACCTTTAGCACTATTTCATTCTTCCATATCTCATCTTGTCATCCCCTCACTCACTGCCTCTCATTCACCTACTTCCCTCAACCTTCACATCTTTCACTCTTCCTTTCCTTTCTGCTTCTCTTCCCTCTGCATACCCCTTTCTCCATTTCTCTGTCTTCTCCCCATGGTATACTTTCCTGCAACTATTCTCACCTTCCCCTTCAAATGTCTTCTAACTCTCTTTATAATGATATGCTGCTATCTCGGTAGCATACTCTATCTCAGTCATTACAGCTACCTCTTATATAAAAAGCATAATTTTGTTTTTCCATCCATATTTTGACACTCACTTTAAACTGCTTCTCGACCTAAATGTTGTATCATATCCTTGCATCTGTAAATGTGTCTGCTTTTTAGCATATCCTTGTATCTGTAAACATATTTTGTTCATTTCTTTTGTGATCCTATTCACCCAGGCTGTGCTTACAGATGGTAAGATCAGAGTATTACCCCGGTAAACAGATATAAATAAATAAGAATTTTTTCATTGAAAAAAAAGGATAAAGGTTTCTATATGGGGATTGCATCAAAAGTGTATGCTTCCTAATATTCAGCATAAAGCAACACTGGAGTTAATAGGTAGTGGTGTGTGTGTGTGTGTGTGTGTGTGTGTGTGTGTGTGTGTGTGTGTGCGTGCGTGCGTGCGTGTGTGTGTGTGTGTGTGTGTGTGTGTGTGTGTGTGTGTGTGTGGAGGTGAGCTGGGGTGCAGCTTTGCTTCAGTAATACAGATCTAAAATAATTTCTGTAAATTGACAAGTTCAGTCCCATCAATCAAAAGTCAGTTAAGGAAAGTAATCTTCAAGTGAGTATTCTAGGCCTGGTGACTTTTCATTCACTATTTTCATCCATATTTTTAATAGGTTGTTCTTATGATCCTAGTTTAATTTCTCCAATTCTTTTGGGTTTCTAATGCCTTGACAGCAATGGAGCCCATTCACAAGTCAAAGTATGATTAAAGTTTGTGAAATTAGTATGGTTTCAATCTTTGGTGTTAGCCAAAAGTTCTCTTCACAGCACCTGCAATGCGCCCAGAACTGACTCCTTCTGCAATTCATACATAGGTACATGTACTGGTAGCTTATCTAAATACGACTGTAAATTATTTTTATCAGCCCACTTGCTTCTACTGTTGGAACTGTCTGGGCATCCTTCTTCCACATTTCCCTCATTTCTGGCTGCAAACCCTGGTACTTTATGACTTTGTGCCACTCTGTACTTAAGACATTGTAATCACTGGGTGCAGCAATTCCAATGATCAGTACTAATTTTGTCTTCTTTTCATGGGCTACTATATCTGGTTTTCTTGCATCTGTTTTCTGAACTGTTGATAATAGGTGATCCCATGTGATATAAACTTCATCATTTACTATAATGCTTTGTGCCTCATGCTTCCAATTCTTCTCAACTGCTTCAATATTGTAAAATTTGCACAATCTCCAATGCAGTGGTCTTGTCACATTATCATGTCTTTCAGTATACGGGCCCTCTGCCAATACTGTATCACTTCCAGCAACAAGATGGGCAATTGTTTATTTGTCTATTTAATGTTTTTTTCATGGATCTGTTGTATTAATGAACCCAAATTTTAGTTTGAGGCTTTTGACAGTTTTTTTTTATGCAAGTAGTTTTTTTTTTTTAATTTGTCTCTTAATCTTTTGGAATATATTCTACCTGTATATTTATGGCTACTTACATAACAGTAGCAATACATACTTTGTTCTTTATCCTCAGTAGTCCACTCTATCAACTTTATGGCTCATTTTTGTCCTGTCAGTTTTTGTATTTTTTGTATTTTTTTTTGTGAACTACTACTTCCTTCTACAACAGGGGGGGCATCCTTCCCCTGAGCCTTGTCTAATTCCATTGTATGAATGTTTCTGTGTCTTGATGATTCTACACTGTAATTTTTCCACTCCTGGCACCAATGCACATACCAGGATTGGGCAGATTTTTTTATCCAGGAACTTGTGCACTCAACTGTCTTTAATAATTTTAACCTACCTGAGTCGATGATGTACACTATATAAAATACAGTCTATATATCAGTGCCGTCTTGCTGAGATTTTGGAAAAATAGGATCCACTATTTAAGGTACTCACCAAGACTTGAGGATGAATTCAGTTCCTACAATACTGCTTTTCTTTTCTTACAGATTTTATCATCTCTCATCTGACAACCCACCACTGGACCAGTAATCAAGGAGCCTCAGTTTTCACTACTGGCACCTGTGGGGGACGTACACTGGGAGGATGGCAGGTATACACACACAGTATCTCTAGATCCACCTCTCTGCATCAAGTACAATTTCCTCTAAGAGCACACAGAGACCACAGTCAGTCCAGTGCTGGTTTCTCCCTCTTTCTCAAGATCCCCAGTAAGACTCCACAGTGGCACAGCTATAGAGTTGAGATCTCAGCTGAGTGGCCAAGCCAAAACCTCAAGCACCCTCTCTGTCCAGCCAGTGTTTTATGTCCCTGCCCCAGTAGCTGACACACCCACTCTTTGAGGTCTGATTTACACACACACACACACACACACACACACACACACACACACACACACACACACACACACACACACCTTGGAAGGGCTGGCACAATTTTAGTAGCTATGCCCCCTTTTGCCCAGACTATAAGGTAATTATCACTGCCACCAGCCAACTCCTTATCAGCTTCTTTAAAGCCCTTAACAAAAGGTGTCAAAGCTTACTGTGTAATATTAATAGTAATACAAATGGTAGTTTGACCAAGAGCAAGGTTATAAGTAGTGGCCCACGATCAAAGCTTACTGTGTAATATTAATAGTAATACAAATGGTAGTTTGACCAAGAGCAAGGTTATAAGTAGTGGCCCATGAAGTGCCACCAAATAAATATGCAAGTACTCTCAAAACTTAAATATCTCAAAACAGATTAGCCACAATGAAAGGTTTAAATATATTTAATAATAAATAATAAAATAACAAGAAAATACTCAGTATATATTTACAGTGAAATCAGAGTTCAAAATCACTGGAAATATTTAAAACAATATTGCAGAACAGCCTCAAATACATAAAGAAAATATCTAAACTAAGCTTTACTATATCCATGACTATATCTAAGAGAGTTACTGTACCCTAGAAACTTACTTACAGAGCAAGGCAGATTTTCTGGTGAATGGGTCTTTTTGTCAGGTCCAAGACAGAATACAGAATGCCCTGTCTCAGTAAGAGACTTCTCAAATTAATATCTCAAATATTACTGCTGTGTTAGCGTGCAGAATGACATAATTCCTTCTCATCTATCCCAGGTGAAACCCCCACTGCTGGTATCTACCTGTAAAAATACATAGATCTCAGATCTTTGGCAGATGCTGGATGTCATAAAACAATTACATTCCTTCATACTTTCAGAGGTAGTAATTAGTTCACTCTGAAGACAATACAGAAAGCTTCTCAGCACAGAGTCTGTGTCTAGTTCACTGAAAACTGAAAGATGCCAACTTTTATTGCATAGCCATAAAGTAATTTAATGTCAGATATATTTCTGAAGTCAACTTCCTGTATTCCATTTCCACTGTCAAAATATATACATTTCAACTGTTACAATAGTGTATGTACATTTCTCTTCTATTCCAGTAGGGCACACTGTGGTTACATTTCAAACAGCAGTTGGTGAAAACCTTTTCAACACACACTTCGGTACCAGCAGTTTGATATCCACATGACATATTGTTCTAATACATTTGTAACACAAGCATTCTGTATAAATCATGTTGATATTCACAAATGACATATAATTATTTACAAAATTCTAGATAGCTGTGCTGGCAGTATTCCCCTTTGTCACATCTCCATTCAGACCTTATGATCCTACTATGTGACTGATTGTATAAAAGTGGTTACTTTTTAGATTGCAAACACAAAAATTTTTTTCTTGACTGAAAATAAGGGTTTCCGCTCAAAAAAGAAAATTAGAAAATATCCTCTTTCTGGCATACTTTAGGCAAAGTACTGTTGCATGTAGGAGATTGATATATTTCAAAAGCAAAAGTTGTGAGAATATATTCATCAAATTAAATTGCAGGCCTATTCTCTAGTAATTGTATGTATTATCACCATAATTTTTTTAACATATGATTTTTCTCCCCACCCAACACACACACCAGTGCACATCTTTCTCGTAATTACAGAACCTTTACTGAAACTGTGGTTGTGTACAATGAGCCATTGTTTTTTTTCCTTTATTTTTCTAGCAACAGCAGCTCATAAGTGGGTCACTGAGGTTGCTGCACTCTGTGCAAGGACTCTGTAGTGCCTAATATATCCCTCAGCCATGCATCAATTCATGTTACACTGATATTGTCACCTAGATATGTTCTCTTGTGGCTGAAGCCCTCACAACTTCCAAGTTAGCTCTCACAACACTGGAGCTAGATGGATCTACTTTTCTTCATCAAAATTACACTTGTTCAAAAGAGAAAAGTAGATCCCCACTTCAGCAAAAGTGCACTTCAATGAAGCTGCACTTTTGCTGAAGTTTACTTGCTGGATCGACTATCACAAACAAAAAACACACAAAAAAAATCTGCACACACCCCCCATACCCCCCACTTTAATATTCTCACTCCGAGATCACACTACAGTGGGGAAAAGGGAATATTCCCTTATCTCCACTGTACCACGATCTCAGCACTAGTTTGCGTAGTTGTACATCAACACTAAACGTCGATGTACAACTAAGATGACATGCAAACTGCATGTTTTCATACCTTCTTTCTTGTTTTTTTTTCTCATTTTTATCTTCACACGAAAGTGCATTTTCGACAAAATGCACTTCTGCAGAAGTGCACTTGCGAATTTACATTTCATTGAAACCTAAGTTTGTTGTAGTGACTGGATCCCAGCTGGACATATTAGCATAGCAGCATGTGATCAGGGGGTCCCTAGACACTTTCACACTAAGACAGGCAAGTCAGTTATTGGCTGATAATGTCTGCTTTGCCAGTAAACCACTCCTTCATCCCAAAGGCCTGTACTCAAATACTGAGTCACTGGCAGTGCAAATGTGTCCTATGACAGCAACAGTAGTCTGGGTCATAGCATAATAGTTTTAGGGTTCTGCATGAAGGATTATGACACATCATCTTGCAATTAGACTCCGAAGTTTGAGTTTGTAGTTAACTTCTGAGGTCAAAATTCACACTAGACAGATCTCGGGGACAGTAACTTGCTGCAAATGTGGGTGCCATAATACATGAAAAATCAGAAAATTTGAAGAAAATGCAAGTAAAACAAACACTATCAGCCTAGACTTGTGAATGCCCTTCTTAGGACCTTCCCTTAGAAACAGAGTATAACACATTCATTATGACTTTCATCCTAACCAGTTATTCTGGATGTATGTCATGAACTTGCTGTATTGAATGTTGCTACAAAATATCAGTGGCAGCATTTATATGAGGCACAGTACCACAGATGAGGGGTAGCCCCAGTGTGTTAGAAATGGTCACATTATGACTCTTTGCTGAAAATCCCCCAGCACATAATGCAGTTAGAGAAGTGATGTTAGCAGCAAGCTTTTCTGAAATGGCAAGTTTATTTTTACTTCAAAGGGTAGCATTATTTTAAAGCTCTGAATAATGATTACCTGGGTGATGGGATAATTAATTTGCAGTACAAGAGCTGGACTGAGGAGATATTGATGGATATTCATTGTGTAGATTTTGCGAATGCTGTTAGTTTTAGGAAAAGGAAGTAATGACTTCAGCATATGAGGATTTACAGAAGAGGACTGAAGACAAAGAATGAAAAGAAGGCATGTCGTATTGTTTGCATGTGTATTTTTTTAGTTAGTTACATAAGTATGTGTGTAGCAAACATTGTGTTGATCAGGATGGCCCAGCTTGGCAGAGGACCATTTTAAGATGGGACCTGAGGATACCATAATAAATTCCAATAGCAAGATTAAACTGAGAGAGAGAGAGAGAGAGAGAGAGAGAGAGAGACAATGACATGAGATTTAATTTAGGAAAACTATAAAATTCATAACTATAATAGTAATTAAGCTAACAGGAGAATCGGGTGCTGACTTGTCTGAACATGGATTAAATTCTTGGCCGGGCTTGTAAGGGCCTCAGGGCCAATAGCCCAGTAACTTCCTATGATCAAATAAACAAAGAGCAACATAAGACTACCAAGATGCAGTCTATGTTTTAACAGCCACAGTTCCTTCTACTATGAGAGTAACTTCTACTATCACATGGTGTGACTTGTACATTTGAGGTAATGCTGCAGCATGATTAAATTGAATAGAAATATTTACAAAGGGCATTTTACAGTAGCAAGCTGTTAAAAAGATAACACAGTAGATATCAAAAGACATTCTAAGAAAGGAAAATACTATTAAAGAAAGGAAAATTGAAAGGAAATAAGGAAACACGGTAGTCCAGAGGAGGGTGAATCTCTCACTTCCTAACAAGTGGATAGCTTCATTACTAATATATTGTAATGTTTTAGTATTAGCAAATGATGCACATTTTCTTCACCTTCTTTATATACTCAATATAAAAGGTCACAAATATGGGTAAAACGTGATCTGGTCTTGTTTATCAATGTGCACAAAATTGGAAATGAGTATTCACCTGTGATAATTAGTTTGAGGACTTGGCCTACTCCAACTTATGCTAGAGACCATTGCTAATGACAGAAGGGGTTCATGGAGTAATATTGACTAGTCACTGTCTAAAATAATGCCCAGCAGACCTTGATCAATATGCTACTCACCAGATTGTGTTCATTTTCCAGGCCTGGATTACTTGTGACAGCTATATTGGGTGAAAGCTGACAAGGCCCCAACAAAGAAAAAGCACCCTCTTCAGCCTCAACAGGCAAATAAGACAACTTGTCGAATCCTCCAAGGGCTCCTTTGACAGAAACTTAGCAAGTACAGCCAAGGATAACCATAAGGCCTTTTACAGCTACATAAATAACTTAAAGGGTAGGATCCAAGCATATGCAGAACTAGTGGCCAATGGTATCACACACACTGACCTCACAGAGAAACCTGCTAGCGGATAGGTTTAGTGAAAATTTAACTCCCTAATCCCCTCCAAACTTACAGCAAACCTTCCCCCAAACTCCCCCTCACCCTACATATCTGAAGAGCAGGTCCTCAAAGCCTCATCCAAGGGAACAAACACAGCATCTATGGGACCAGACAACACCCCATGCTGTCTTCTAAACAAGCTAAACATGAACTAGCATCACCACTACGTACCCTTTTCAATCACAGACTAACCACAGTCTTTGTTTCTGTGGAATGGAGAAGATCAAAAGTTATTCCCCTCCACAAAGGTGGCATAGCAACAGAACTGGGGAATTACAGATCTATAAGCCTGACCAGCCACATCTGCAAGGCCATGGAAGGTATCATTATGGACTTCATATATAAAGACATAGTTGACCTCCAAACCCAGGATCCTACTCAATTCGACTTCATGAAGGGCAGATCCTGCCTCTTAAATCTGGTGGATTTCTTTGAAAATGTGACCAAGGCCACTGAAGAAGGCAAATCTGTGCTAACAGCATACCTCGACCTGGCAAAGACTTTTGACGCAATCCCACACTGAGGCATTACCAATAAACTTAGCAAACTAAATGCAAGCCCCTTCATTGTAAGACGAGTTGCCAACTGGCACACAACCCGGACACACACTATCAAAGTGGCTGACCCCACATCAACCAGCAGGCCTCTGACCAGTGAGGTGCCACAGGGGTCATTGCTTGGCCCCCTACTGTTTGGTGTATACTTCTCAGAAGTTACGGTCAAAACTAAGGGGTTGTGGCTGACAAAGTCTGAAGATAACAACAAACTAGGTGCAATCATTGAATCCCCATATGATGTCATTATACCCCAGGAGGGTCTTACACAGATCAATGACTGGTGTATTAGTCACAGTCTCAAACTGACTGCAAAGAAATGCATTATCATTCCCTTTTGCACAACAATGTCCACCTCACACTATCAAGTCAACAACAGTAGCCTAAGTACTCATGAAGCAGTAAGGGAACTGGGATCACAAGTTGACTGCAACCTTAACTTTGACCACCATGTGTCTCCTATAGTAAGGAAAGCTTTCTACAAAGCACACTTGATTAGTAAAGCCATTGCCTTGAGAGCAAAAGAAATTATAACCCCCTTATACTTGGCACTTATCCGGCCCTTAATTGAGTAAAACACCCTGCTTGGCATCTACCATACTAAGCACCTGCAGCAATTAGAGAGACCTCAGAGGTTTCTAACAAAGAATATCAAGGGGTTCCAGCACGTGCCTTACACAGACTGACTAAAGTCCCTGTCACTATACTCTGTATTGTATAGACTTCTTAAGGGAGACTTATGCCTGACTTACAAAGAAACCTCAGACTCAGACCTAATGAACTAGCTGCATATCTGTAAATCAAATGGGACTAGGGCTACCAGTTCCAGGGACCTAAATATGGCCTACAATCTAAATAGGACATGCTGGAAGGACAGATTTATCTCCCAGTGACTGCTGCATCTTTGAAACAGGCTACCAGTTCATGTGAAACAGAGCACCTCTATGACACTGTCCATGAGGAACCTGAATGAGTGGTTGGGGCACCTTAAATTCTTACCTGGGATAGAGCCCACAACCCTCCTGGACATGAGCAGTCATCACTAAATGCAATCTTGGGTATTGACTAGCATTTCTATGGTATTACATTGATATGAAACAGCTAGGCTTAAAATGATTTCCAGGTCGATAGCCTGGTAATCTCTCTTATGATCCTATTATCCTATGATCCTATGATCCTATGTAAAACCAATCAACCTGTCAAAAATGATTTAAGGTTTGCTACACTAAATATAGGTTCACTGACTGGATGTTGCTTGAAAGTGGATGGCATAATGCTAAGGAGAAGACTGGATATCCGGTGTATCCTTGAGACAATATGGAAGGGCAGTCCAAAAACTCCACATTATATGGGAACCAGGGTCTACTGCTCAGGTGGAGCTCAGACTAGAAATGTGGTGGGAATTGTGATAAGAAGTTTTTTCTGAAGACAGTAAGGGGTGGCATCAGAATTAGTTATAGACTCACACCAAATAGACACCAATGTAAAGACAGGTAATTATTCAGAAATTCTCAGCCTATGCCATATAACATGGTTGTAATGGTGAGGAAATTACTGCAATCAGGCAGCATTTGCAGGACCTATTAGAGAAAGTAGGAAAAGATGAGTTGATGTTGAAAATGGAGGATGTGAGTTTTCATTTCAAGACAGACATAACAGAATATGAGGACTGTCTGGATCCACATTCTTGAGGCAAAAGGAATAAATATCTGGCAAATGGTTTCATGACGGCCAACACATGGTTTACCGAGAGAGAGACAGAGACACAGAGAGAGAGAGAGAGAGAGAGAGAGACTGTTACAAGATCACATACAAGAGTGGTTAATCTGTAACTCCGTTTGATTTCCTCCAGACTTCCTACTAGTAAGGAAAGGACATCAAGGTACAATCAAAGGTTGCAAATGTGCAAAGGCATCTCCAGGGAGGCAGTCTGCCCAGAGCATAAACTACTGGTGGTGAAAATCAGCTGCAAACAGTAGCCAATGAAGAATCTAATGTCAACAGACACTAGGCGGAAGACCTAGAAATTAACTTAAGCGAAAGCACAAGAGTTCAAGGAAATATGCAGACCTCTAGTACCTCAGGAAAAAGAGAAAATAAGGGGAGTAGAAGAATGGCAATGTACCTAAACTGACTGTAAAAACCATGGAACAGATACACAGGTATGGAAATAAGGTACATAAGGAAAGCTGGGGGTGAAATGTTGAAATCCAGGAAGCTATTAAAAGAAAGAAGGAGTGCAGGAAAATACAAGAAAAAGAAAAGAAGAACCAGGTTAAGAATGAAAACTGTTTGGCTAACAAAGGCTCTAAGAGATCAGTCACAACAGCATAAGACAAGGCATCAGAGGCTCTCTGCCAGGTTCTGGAAAATGGCTCAGTAGATGGCACAACGAAACTGTATCTGGTTTCAAAGCAAAGGCAAAAAGTTAAAGATAGCCATCACACACCATTCATGAGGAATGTCAGCAACAACCATGGGAGATCAAAGGCAGATAGAAGTCCTCCTAGCAACTTTCAAATAACAGAAACCCTGCAGATGCTGTCCTGCTCCATACACAATCTACAATGAAAGAGGAAGAGGACCCCTCCCTAGAAGTAAGAACAGCAACTAGGAAAATTAAGTCAAGAAAAGCCTCTGGCTCACATGAGGTCACAGCAGATATGATGTGGGTTAGTCAGGGTGGAATAGGCTCCTGAAGGTAGTCAGTGCAGTATGCAGAGAAAGTTGTGTCCTAGATAATTGAAGTATATTCATTCCATCAACGATATACAATGAACAAAGAGGGAATTCACAACTGGATCAGACTCCTGTCATACTAAATTAAATTACTGGAGAAGATGATTGATAAAAAAATATGCAGAATAGTAAGGCTAGAGACGAAAAGTTCAGAGTCACGTCAGGATGCAGCACAACTCATGTGATGTTTGCAGTGAGACAAATAGTGGAGAAGAAGCTGTAGATGAGGAGAGTCCAACTGGGCATTCCTAGACATGGAGAAAGCATATAACAAGGTCCAAAGAAAGCTGATTTGGATAGTCCTGATTATTATTTTATTTATTTATTTTACATTTGTTGACCAGGTTTGTCTGGCTGAGCTGATAAACCTTTTTCAACAGAGGCCTAGGAAGAAAAGCTCCACAAATTTACAATGAAATTGTAAAAATAAAATGAAAACATATAGAAACAAAAACATTAACATTTTTAAGTTGGAAACAGTAAAAGCATAGAAATTATTTACAGAATTATAGCTGATATTATACTTAAGATATGTGCAGAAACAGTATGCAAGTTTACACAGTATACTAAGTTTATAAATATAGCCAATGTGGTTACAGTTGGTGAAGCACATACAGGCAGTAGAGATATTTTTAAGATTGAGTAACATGAAAATTACCTAGATAAGATAATTAAGAGAGCTAACACTTAACAGAAATAAAACCAGTAAAAGGCAGGCAGTAAGCTGCAATAGGAGAGGAAGACAGTTTATGGAAGGTGAGTACAGTGGCATAAACAGTGACTTTTCAGGTAGTCTTTGGTGGCTGATTTAAATTCCTTGAGTTGTTTAAGTGATCCAATTTCCAATGGGAGTTTGTTCCAAGAGATGGTAGGGTAGTAGCTATAGAGGTTTTGAACAGTTGTGTTCTTGGGTTTATAGAGTATATATAGTAAGTTTTGATCTGAGCTTCGGAGAGTTCTAGAAGGAGTGTAGAAGGAGATTAGAGGAGACAGGTTAGGACAGAAATATGGTTGGTACAAGAGATAGTGGATAATCTGAAGCTGAGAGAGGGAAAGCTGGTGGGGAAATTCAAGCCAGTTTAAGAGTTTTAAAGAGAGACAGTGATGAGATCTATAGATTTGATTTGCAGCAAATCTGGCCACTTTGTTATATGTATTCTCTAGCTTAGTTAGGAGAGAGGTTTGGAGGTTGGAGCGGATCTGAGAGTTGTACAATAGGCTTGGTAGGAGAATAGACATGAGGGAAGGAGGCTGTAGCTTTGTTTGATAGGAACATTTTATTTCTGTATAAGAAGACAAATTTTTGATGGGTTTTCTTAACACAATTATTAACATGCAAATCAAATTTCAGTTGGTCATCTATCATGAGCCCTAGAAGTTTTGTGTAGGGTTCAACTATGATAGGTGTTTTATTTAGAGAATGGATAGCAAAAGTGGATTTTTTTGGGAAGAAAAAATAAGAGTCTATTTTTTTCAGGATTCAGAATTAGCTTATTGTTAGAGAGTCAGGTCTGAAAAGAGTTGAAGGGTTTCTGAGTAATAGAATTTAAGTCATAGAGGGTGTCAGCAATGGTGATGACTGTAGAGTCATCAGCATATTGGACGAGGGTTGACTGAGGGGAGGAAGTATAGAGATTAGTAGATATTGGAGTAGAGGCCCAAGAATAGACTCTTGGGGAACACCTATTTTGATAGAGAGAGAAGAAGAGAGAGCAGAGAGCCACTTTACCGATTATAGTCGATCTGTGAGGTAGCTAGTAAACCAGCCAATGGTAGAGGAGAAGTTAAGGTAGGTGAGTTTGTCCAAAAGAAAGGAGTGCGAGACTGTATCAAATGCTTTAGGGAAATCTAGGAATAAGCATGACACTAGTTTATTATCTCTGGCCAGAGAAAGAGTGTTGATAAAGGATAGGAGGGCAGTAGTGGTGATATTTTGGATGAGAGCCATGTTGTGTGGGGGTGAGCACATTTTCTTGAAATAAGTGTTCCATGACTTGCTTATGCATGCATTTTTCTAATATTTTTGAGAGAGGTGACAGGATGACTATAGGTCTGAAATTGGAAATGTATATGGAATTACCTCCTTTGTGTATAGGTAGGGTATAACATTCTTTCGAGATAGAGGGAACTTTTGATTCAGAGATTGAACAGTTTATCAATATTGAAACTGGGAGGGCTAGAGATGCAGAACAGGGTTTTAGTTTGTGAAGAAGAGATTTAATGTAGCTGGTAGGTATTGGTTTAAGGGAAGTATGTTTACAGAATTCTGACTCAAGTGTGGATCTGGTGGATTTATAGTATTAGAATTTGAGAGGACAGGACTTATCATCTTACTAATAGATTCAATGAAGTATGAATTGAAGATAAAAGCTGTTTCTTGGGGGTGTATTTGTTGGAGAGGGATTAGGAGCTAAGGGGTTACCAGGATGTCATATTTGATTTATTGAATGCCAGAATTTATTGGGATTTAATCATTGTGAAGTGGGTGGATTATTACAGAAATCATTTTTGTCTAGGATGATTTTTTTAGTAAGGTTTCTGAGATCTTTATATTTTTGCAAGTGAATGGGGAGCTTAGTTTTTACCCAAGTTGTCTACATTCTATCTCTTGTTTTTATCAAGGAGCAAGTAACATTAGTTAATCAAGGGGATATGTTAGATTTGACACATATAGGTTCATAGGTTGGTACTAGGCTATCAGCCCGAAGGCCTATACAAGCCTAGCTATAAGAATGCCCTGGCTATTTCTTCCCACGCTATTTACTTCCCTGGACCCCTGTCTAGCAGAGTGACTGAGGTGATCCCCAGGATGAATTTCGTTTCTCCCAAGATACCCACACCTCCAGGTTTGTGGCAAAGCACGAAGCATCAGAGACTATCCATGTGCAACTAACAGTGGGTAAAACTGCCTTCCAGTTTATAGCCTGCTACAGACCACCCTCCCAAACCCAGGAACCCCACTGAGCCTTCCTGAGAACACTGGAAAATATGAAGGTCTCTCCAAACACCATTATATTGGGCGACTTCAACTACCCAAACATAGACTGGGAGCATTACTCTAGCTCCAACACCCTAGCCCAAAGGTTCCTAGAATTTATAAACTCAAATGCTATGGAACAACTTGCTACCACTCCCACAAGAGGGAAAAACATACTGGACCTGATCATCACCAACATGGGGACTCTATGCTCCAGACCAGAAGTGCATCCCTCACTGGTAAGATCAGACCATAAACTAATCTCACTGGATATTCACATCCCGACCCCACCCCCTGCCCAGAAAACTACAGTGAAAAACTTCTCTAAAGCAAATTTCACACTCCTCAAAACTGAGGTGGAATCCTTCAAAGCCCCCGGCGCTGTGGAAAATACGGCCCAGACTGCAGAATCCTTTATAAACGCATTCTATGAACACCTTCAGGAATGCATGGATCATGCGATCCCAAATAAAACCAAGACCCAATCCTCCAAAGGCAGATGTCCTGTCTGGTGGACCCCAGCCATAAACAAACTATACAATAGAAGGAGGAAGCTACTAAATGATGGAGCAAAATCCCAAAAAGGGAAGGCATCACTGATTAGTATTAGCAAAAAACTACGGGCACACATAAAATTGTCTAAGGCCAGCTTCGAGAGAAAAATTGCACAGGACACTAAGGATAATCACAAGGCTTTCTTTAGTTATGTTAGGAACCTGGGTGGTAATTCCCAGATATGCTCAGAATTAGTCCAAAATGACAAAAAATACACCGAACCCACAGACATTGCCAACATCCTAGCTGACAGGTTCAGCGCAAACTTCTCCCCCCCCTCCCCACCAAAAGGGCAAATATCTATCCCAGCAGAGTGCTTTCCCCCTGACATCTCAGATGCTCAGGTAAGAGCCACCCTCTCCAAAGCAAAAACACAGCATCAATGGGACCAGACGGTGTCCCGGGCTGTGTCCTACATGAACTCCAAGAAGAGCTAAACCCAAACATAAAACTACTGTCCAATCTCAGCCTTACTACAGGATATGTGCCCAAAGAGTGGCGTACAGCAGCAGTGGTCCCTCTCCATAAAGGTGGTGCCTCAACGGATCCTGGAAACTATCGCCCCATAAGCCTGACTAGCTTGTTCTGCAAAGCTATGGAAAGGATCATCATGGACCTCATAAATAAAGATATTGGGGACCTACAAACACTGGATCCTACCCAGTTTGGCTTTGTTAAGGGCCTACCTGGACCTCGCAAAAGCCTTCGATACAATACCCCACTCGGGCATTATAGATAAGCTCACCAGCTTAAATATAAACCCCTATGTCACTAGATGGATTGCAAATTGGCTCAAGGACAGAACCCACATGGTTAAAATTGCTGGAGCCATATCAGACTCCAAACCAGTTACAAGTGGTGTCCCACAAGGCTCAGTCCTGGGACCTCTCTTGTTCGGTATATATTTCTCGGAGATACAGGCCAACACGGAAGGACTATGGCTGACCAAGTTCGCAGATGACTGCAAACTGGGCGCCATAATCGACTCTCCAGCCGACACAAGCATCCTCCAAAAGGGCCTCATAGAAACAGACAACTGGTGCCAGAGCCATGGCCTCAAGCTAAATGCCAAAAAGTGTATAGTCATCCCCTTTGGCAAAAACAAAGTGCCCACAAATTACCACATAGGTGGTAATCCATTAAGTACAGAAGGAGTAATTAGGGACCTGGGGACCCAAGTTGATAGCAATCTCTCATTTGACAACCATGTGGCCAAAGTGGTTAGAAAAACATTTTATATAGCCCACCTAATCATGAAGGGATTCACATCTAGATCAGGGGAGGTCCTCGTGCCTCTTTACTCATCCCTCATCAGGCCCATAATTGAGTACAATACCCCTTTTGGGATGTACCTTACCAGACACCTGCAGCAACTGGAAAGACCCCAAATGTACTTCACCAAGAGGATCAAAGGGCTCAAACAGATGCCATATGCTGCCAGGTTAAAGAAACTCCAGCACTACTCAGTGGCATACTGCCTGTTCAGAGGCGATCTGTGCCTGACGTATAAAGCCATGTCCAACCTGGAATTAATGGACATGCTGCACCTCAGAAAATCCAAATCCCATCGAGCTACGTGCTCGAGAGACTTGATCCTCAGCACTGAAATAAATAGGACATGCTGGAGGGACAGATTCATAACCCAGAGGCTCCCTTCACTCTGGAATAAAATCCCAGTCCAGGTTAGGCAGAGTCCCTCATTGACTCTCTTCAAGAGGAATCTTGATGAGTGGATGGGAGATCGTAGGTTTTCCCCGGGTATCACTTCTATGTCACTGTTAGACAGAGGCACAGTATACTAATCTCGAAAAAGGGCATAGCAAAATAAATTTAAAATGGGTGGTGAAAGCCAAACACATTCTGGCTAGGCTTATAAATGCCCTAGGGCAGATAGCCTAGTATGAACCTATGAACCTATGAACTGTCAAGGTTCCTTTTGAAGAGGGCCAAAGAGGCACTCTGCTTGACCTGTATGGGCAGTCTGTTCCAGAGTCTGGGGAGTCTCTGGGTCAGGAACCTATCCCTTCAGCATGTTTTGTTTATTGTGATGACAAGGTTCATATCCCTGGAGCGTGTGGCTCTGAGGGATTGGGATTTCTTTAAGTGTAGCATGTCCAACAGCTTTGGGTTTGACATGACCTTGTATGTTAAGCAGAGATCACCTCTGAGTAGACGATATGCGACAGAGTATAGCTGGAGTTTTTTAAGGCGGTCAGCATAGGGCATCTGCTTTAGGCCTGTGATTCTTTTAGTGAGGTATTTCTGTCGCCTTTCCAGTTGTTGCAGGTGTCTTGTGAGGTACATACCAAATGGGGCATTGTATTCTATAATGGGTCTAATGAGGGATGGGTACAGTGGGACAATGACCTCCTTTTTTCTGGATGAAAAGCCCTTATTGATGAGGTGTGCCACATAGAAGGATTTCCTGACTGTTGTGGTGATGTGCTTATCGAAGGTGAGACCACTGTCCACCTGTGTCCCTAAGTCTCTTATCACACTTTTGGTGTTTAGTGTACTGCCACCTATGTGGTAATTCATGGGTACATGTTTCTTTCCAAAGGGGATAACTATACATTTACTGGCATTGAGCATGAGCCCATGGCTCTAGCACCAAGCATCTGTTTCTGTAAGGCCCTTTTGTAGAGTATTCACATCATTTGGAGATTCAGTAATGGCTCCCAGTTTGCAGTCATCTGCAAACTTTGTTAGCAAGAGTCCCTTAGTATTGGCCTGTACTTCAGAGAAGTATATGTCAAACAAGAGTGGTCTCAGGACTCAACCCTGAGGTACTCCACTTGTCACTTGTCAGGAGCTGGATTTGGAGTCAGCTACTTTTACAGTGTGTGTTCTGTCGCTAAGCCAGTTGGCAACCCATCGAGTGATGTAAGGATTAATGCCCAGCTTAGTAAGTTTATCTATGATTCCAGAGTGGTGTCAAAGGCCTTGGCGAGGGCCAGATAGGCTGTGTGGACCGCCTTACCCTCGTCCACGGCTCTGGAGACTGATTCAAAGAAGTCAATCAGGTTCAGGAGACAAGATCGGCCCTTCACAAACCCAAACTGGGTGGGTTCCAGTGTTTGAAGGTTGACAATGTCTTTGTTTATAAGTTCCATGATAATACGTTCCATGGCCTTGAAGATCAAGCTCGTCAGACTGATGGGGCGGTAGTTCCCAGGATCCAAGGTAGATCCCCCCTTGTGGAGTGGGATAACTGCAGCTGTGCGTCACTCAGTGGGCATGAAGCCTGGGGTGAGGCTATGATTAAACATGACACTTAGGTGAGGTGCCAGTTTATTTTGTAGTTCATGTAGTACACAGCCTGGTATGTCATCTGGTCCCATGGATGCTGTATTCTTAGCTTTGGAGAATAAGTTTTTTACCTGTGTTGCCATTATTACCAGAATTTGGCAATCTTCCATTATTGAGATGGGCCATTTAGGGGGTGAGAGGGGGGCAAAGTTGCCACTGAATTGATCTGCCAGGATATTGGCAATATCCTTGGGATCAATATATTTAATGCCATTCTGTTGTAGCTCAGAGCAGATCTGAGCATTGCCATTTAGATTCTTGACATAGTTATAGAATGCCTTGTGGTTGTCTTTGGAATCTTTGGCAATTTTATTTTCGTAAATAAGGTGCCAATGAGTTAAGAATATTTTGGAAAGTTGAGTTGAATGTGTTTACTGCTTTGTCTAGAGGGAAATGGGTAAGAAAAGGCCAATTTATTATGGAGAGAAGGGTCTTAAAGGTTTCTGGGTCAAAGTTTGATAGCTTGCAACATTCAGTGTATCTGTGGTCTGGCTAGCTAGATGAAACACTAACAATATATAATAATGGGAAAAATAGGAAGTTGCTAACAGTGATAATGATGATGATGATGATGACAACTTTTTTTCCTGTATTGTTTTTTAATTCCAATTTCTATATCAGTTTACCTACAGTCCCTATACCGACATCGCTTTAGTTTCAGGTTTTTGTTGCTCTATTATTGTGACAATTTTCTAATAAAAGACAATATAATTTTTGAACTAAACACAAAAGCACATAGAAGGCACAAACCACACAGGTACAGAATGGATCCAGGAGCAGAAAACAGCAACACTGTAGTGAATATCCAAAGAATTTTATGTCCACAAGAACAGAGATTAAGCGCTTTCATATAAGTACTTCATCAGAATCACAACACTAAACGCATCCAGCACTCTTAAATACCCCTCCCTTAAAACCCTAACCAATGAAAATAACAAATACATTAACCCATACTATGACAGTTATGACAGTGATGTGAAATATGACCCAGCAAACAATAGAGCCTCACAATGCATTTAAACATTTGATGTTAATAATATAAATTAATACATTTATATCAAAACTAATTCAAATGCATAAAATTCATAAAAATAATTTTCATAAAAATAAACAAATAACATATGTACATATTAAAACAGGTTGATAGCCTAAGAAATATACGTGGAATCATACCACATATGATTTCAATTTTAAAATGCTAGCTATAGAGGTACTTTCATTCAAACCCGGGGGAAAGTAGCATTGAGCCTCAGTTGCCACCTCAGCTCCTTGGTTTCTAACAGATCTTCCCAAGGTCCCCCCTGAGGTCCCTTTGTAAATGTTCTAAAACAAAGACGCTGAAGCTGTGGTCCTTATGCTCACTAATGTGCTTGGCTTGTGCATTTTTTATATCCCCCTTCCAGATGTCCAATCCATGCTCATACATACGCTCCTTGAACTTTCTGTTAGTTTTACCCACATAGAAACACTCACATTTTGAACATCTGGCGACATATATAACCCCCACCAAGTTATAATTTACTGTGAATCCTTAAAAAAAATTTTAAATGATTCACTGTGACACAATCTCCTTCAAAGACCATTTTGTATTGGGCACAACTGCCACACCTTTAAGTTCCCCATTTTTTGTTTGTAAACTCCAATCCATGGTCAAAAGTGCCATGCTCCAAATGGTTCTTCAAGGTTTTCCCTCTCCTAAATATGATTTGGGGTTTTTGGTTAGCCACCATGCTCATTTCCTTAAAATGGGAAAAATGTGCAAATATTTGTAAATACTGCTTCTAATGTGGTCACCCTCATTGCAATATTGTGTAATAAAAGGTCTTTGTAAGTCCAACCTACTATTTGTACCACCTCTCCTGAAAGAATTGCTCCCTGAAACTTCATGGGAACAAATGAGGGGAATAATCTCTCCCAATTGCATTTTTACTGTTATATCCCTACACACCTGCTTGACCATCTCAGTAGGGTACCATCTGCTAGAAAACATATGTCCCATTTTCTCACATTCCTTGTTAAAGGTTTCCCAACTTGAAACCATACAGGCTAGATGGATGTATTACCCCTTGATTTTGATGGGGGGGGGGGGTTACATTCAAAATGTAATATACTGTTGCTGTAGGTTGGTGTCCCGATATATGGTGCTAACCCATCTCTTGTTCTGTATATCCTTGGACATGGTAACATCTAAATAATTCATACTAAAGGTGTTGTATTGATAAGTGAAGCTCAAAAAAGGGGTAGATGCATTTGTAAACTTAATAAATCCCTCAGTTTCACTCACTTCACTATCCCACTCAATAAAAATGTCATCCAAAAATCGGAGATAGAAATTCCAAGGTGTTCTCTCAAAATGTGGGAATAAAATGTGTCTCTCCCATTGTCACAGTACAATATTTGCAAAAATGGGGCCTCAAGAAGCCCCCATTGCTACCCCTTTTCTTTGTTTGTACTGACCTTCCAGATAGACAGTTATACTTTAATACCAATTCCATGCACAGAACAAGAACATTAACAGTGTTATTATCCAGGCTAGTACACTCACACACGAAGTCATGAAACCATTCTAATCCCACATCATGTAGGATGGTATTGAACAGTTCAACCACATCAATTGTAACAAAAACACAATGTTCATTAAATTTGACATTTTTCATTTTTATAAGAAAATTCCAGGAATCTCTGCAAATGCGGTCAAAGGACCCTAAACAGTCCTTTAAAATAGTATTCACATATTTTCCCAGGGGGTGGGTTTTAGATTTTCTCGCATTAACAATGGGCCTCATTGTTGGATCAGTGATGCTCTTGTGTGTCTTTGGTATACCAAAGATACACGGTACCACTGGGTACTTGACCTGGAAATAATCAAAAATATCAGGTGTAATTTCCTCCTCATCCAACATATCATAACTTCCATCAAACATAAGGATGGTTTGGAAGCGATACATTTTTTTCTGAAGGATCGCCCTTTCACCCAATTTGTTTTGGATATGATTGATATTTGTTTAAAAAATAATTATTTTTATTTTAAGTAGTCTATACACTACTGAGGACAATGTCAGCAACTTCATTTTGTCTGTATAAGACATGTGCTGAAAACCCTGGATTTTCTTAGTTAGAAATCTCTGAGGTCTCTCACGTTGTTGCAAATGTCTGGTATAGTATATATCAAAAGAAGCATTATATTCAATAATAGGCCTGATGAGGGCTGAGTACAGAGAAAATATAACCTCTTTTGCTTTTGAGGTGATGCCTTTGTAATTAGGTGAGTGACATAGAATGTCTTCCTCACCATACTAGACACATGGTGATCGAAGTTGAGGTCACAGTCAACTTGTGTTCCTAGGCCTCTCACTACAGAATAGGTACTTGGGGTATTATTGTTTATTTTATAATAAACAGGGACATTGTTTTTACCAAAGGAAATGATGATGCATTTTTTAGCATTTAGTTCAAGACTATGGCTTTGGCACCAATCATTGGTCTGTGTAAGCCCCTTTTGAAGAATGCTGACATCACTAGAGGATTCAATTATGCCACCTAATTTGCAATCATCCTCAAACTTGGTTAGCCACAGCACCTCCATTTTGGCCTGGACTTCTGAGAAGTATATGCCAAACACGAAGGGGCCCAGCACTGACCCTTGTGGGACCCCACTGGTGACAGGTCTGCTGGTAGAGGTGAAGTCTCCCACATTGACTGAGTGTTGTCAATCTGGATTCTGTGAGCCAGTTTGCAACCCACCTGAATACATAGGAGTTGATATTCAACTGGGTTAGTCTGTCAATGATGTCTGAATGTGGGATTAAGTCGAAGACCTTGGCCAAGTCAAGACAGGCTGTGTGCATAGTTTTGCCTTTGTCTATGGCTCTGGTTGCATTCTTGAAGAAGTCCAGCAGGTTTAGCAGGTATGATCTACCCTTGACAAAACCAGACTGGGATAGATCATCTGTGGAAACTGGAGCTTGGAAGTCGATTATACCATCCTTTAGGAGGGTATAGTTAGCTTTGTTAAAGTTTTTTAGCCTGACTTCTTCTGGTACTATTACTACTTCAAAAGTGACTGATTTTTGGTTGCAATTAACTAGTGCGGGCCCTACACGTGAGGCATTGCATCAGTCCCTCATACTGGTGAGGACCAGGTCTACAATATTTGGGCCCCATCTAGGGTAGTGCACTATTTGTTTCAGGGCATTTGAGTTAACAAGGTCCAGGAACTTTTGTGTGAGTGAGTTTGGTCTCATATTAGTTTCCCAGTTAATGGAGGGATATTTGAAATCACCCATAACTACGGCATTAGGTTGCACTTTCATTGTCCCAAGCAGGTCTAAATAAGCTGTGTGGGCTTCTTGATTCATGGAAGGGGACCTGTAACTAATGGTGACACAAAGAGGAGTCTTATCCATGGTAAGTTATACTTGGAGTAACTCCATAAAGTTATCTTGTCTAAACAGTCTAGAAGTGGAATTATCTTTAACAAAGATAGACACTCCACCTCCTTCTGTTCACAGACCTTAAATTTGCAGTCTGAAAGTGCGGAAGACATTGTAGCCTTGCAAGGCTGGGATACTTTCTGTGGCCTTGAACCAGGTTTCTCTGACTGCATAAGATGTCAACATCTTCCAGAGATGGGAGTGCACCCAGAGAGTGCAGTTTCTGATGTAAACTCCTAGCTTTTAGCAGCATGACCCTTAGTTTCTTTGTGTTTGATATTTTCATGTTGGAAATTTTGTTTTTGTGACCTTGCCTAAAAAAAGCATTATAGGGAGACAAGTGCCTTAGCTGGCAACCAAAAACCTAAAGATGCTAGGTGAAGAGCATCTCTGGCAAAGCAGCATGGTCGATCCACCATGTCATCCCAGGCTGACAGCAACTGGATTCCCTTAGAGTGACTTCAGAAACTAAGCCAATTATTGAAGTCAATAATTTTCTGTTTATATTGGGGAATCATCCTAGCTGAGGGTATAAATGCTGCACAAAGCTAAGGGCATACCTGCCTGAGACACATATTTAGAGAGCTCAACCATGTCTCTCTCTTCATATAGTCCAGAGAGGTATGTCTCAAGTTGTTCACACCAACATGAACTATGACAGTTATAACGGTGCTTGTTGTTGAGAGACTTGACTACATGTGTGATTTGATGAATCCTTGCACCAGACAGGCAGCGGACCGTAACCTTCTCCTTGTTTAACCTGGTGAGTGAGGTGTCTGTATGTTTCACTATAGAGTCACCTATAACTAAAACATATACAATAGATGTGCATTGCCTTAAGGGCTTATTTGGTGAGACACTGGTGCTAGAGTTTTTATGTGTATTGGCTGCTTTGGATATTGTGTTAGGTGTAGCATGTTTGTGTTTTGGAGGTCTGTGGTGTTTATGTAGGTTTCTGAAGAGTACATCCACATACGGAGGTTTATGTGTTGGGTGCATATTATGAGTAGGAGTAGTAGTGTGTGAGCTGACAATCTGTTTAGTGTTGCTGTTCTGGGCATGAGAGAGCAGTGATTACAAATTCTTAGCGTAGAAGCATCTCTCACAAATTGTACTTGGGTGATTTAGGAGTAAGGGGTTGTTAGTGTAGATGAGGCAGTTGCTACACTGCCTCAGAAAAACCTTGTCAACCAGGCTGGCAGGAGAAACAGAGGGAAACTGATAGTGAAGACAGTTTTCCTAGAAATGTATGATATAAAGAGTAATCATAATTAATCGCTCATCTGGACCTATCCCCTGCCACTACCTAAAGATAATCTTGATATTTTGCCTGTCAGTATAAGGTCTGTCTAAAAAATGCAATTTACTTGTGCACACCTTTGAAGCAAGTTAGAAACTAATCTGGGTATAATCTGTCTTTGCATTTAGAAGACTCTTAGGTACTATGTATTGATATTTCAGTTTCAATGTAAGGTTTGCTTTTAAAACAATCAAACACTTCTTGGGGAATTTCATACAAGGTCATACATTCTTCTGAGTGGAAGCAACATTTCAAAGGGAAGTAAGCCTGAAGTAATGCAATTCTGCAACACTTGAAAAGATGTTTTCCATTTACTTTAAGCAAATGCAGATATATTACAGATTTCATATTTTACATGTTGCAACATTTACTGAAAAGTTTTACATAGTCTTTTTGTGAGGAAAATAATACATTTCACTCAGCTTAACAAAAACACTTTGAAGCTTAACTAAGCCTGTCAAATTTTCCCAGTGAAAACAATACCATTTAATTTAGCTTAATGCCAGTAATAACGAAGATAAAAATGAAACCTGCTGCACACCTTGTCGCTAATAATACCAACTGTATAAACGCCAGGATATGTCCATTGAATAAAGAAATGTTGGTGCCAGCTCCAGTTACCTTAGTGGAAAACCAAAAAGCAAACAGCAAAAAGATAAAAAGCAAGATTCCACAGCACTCAATTAGTCCCGGTCTGTTCAGACCATCGATGAAGTGAAACACGACTGTGCAGTCCAATGGTAGAAACAACTTTGCAGTCAAGCAGCACACAATGTTAAAAGACTCCAAATAGTATTAAAAATTAATTTATTGGATCCACAAGTTGAATGGTGGTAAGCGCTTTCGCAACAAATGCTTTTTCAAACCAATACATCTTCTTACAAGAAATACACTCCTTTTATACTCAACTGATCCTAACTTAATAATTAAGAACAATTAACCTCTTAAAGAGGTATACAATGTTTCACATCAACAAATATATAAACATATTTATTTGATATAAAAATGTATATGTAAAACATAAATAAAGAACAATATAATTCAGAATAGCACTTATCCATTTCTAAAAAACTATTTAAAATTTTTTTCATAATATATTACTTAGATAGACTTTATATTATGTACACTAATATACACATGTCATAAAACATAGTGTATGTGTATGTTAAAATAACCAAAAAAGATGACATAAAAATCCTTATGTATGTATATATAAAAACACAATGCATAAAGACATAAAAACAAGACAACAAATAAATACACATAACCTCATGAGAAACTACCCATATAATGAGTGTAAACATATATTGATGTGTATATGTATGCAATTATGTTGTGTGTAATTGTAGTATAGAAATGTGTGTAGAAATATGAAAATGTGTATAAAAAATATATATGTGAAAAGAAGTATAACCCTGAATACATATATAACAAAATACAAGGTTCATATTTAAAACTTCAAAATATCATTTAACAGGGTCTACTTCTCCTATTTTTTAGTATGGGTTTCAAAGGAACCCTATCATTCAACCCAGGGGCACAATGTGCTCTAGTTTTTATAATCCATTGAGCTTCCACCGTTTCCGTTAAGTTCCTTATATCGCCCCCTCTTGGGCTAGGTTGTAATACTTGTAAAACAGAAAATGTGAAATTATGCGTATTGTCATTGCTTAAAATATGCTTAGATAATGCATTAACTTGTGATTTTATTCGTATCTGATAAAGATGTTCCCTAATATGCTCCTTTAACATCCTGTCCGTTTTTCCTATATAAAAAGACATACAGGATACGCATCTCGCTAAATAGACCAAGTGCTTGGATCCACAATTGGCATTTACTTTTATACTAAACATTTCACCCGTAACTGGGTGCACAAAACCAGAAAGATTAGATACATACCTGCAATAATTACAATTATTGCATGGATTAGTACCTTGAAAGCCAAAATACATGTCTGTGGTTTTATAATCAGAACAACAAAGTAATCTATGTAGATTCTTCTTGTTTTTGTAGGCGAAGCAAGGATGTTCCTCTATGAACTGTGAAATCTCTGGGTCCAATCTAAGGATGTCCCAATGCTTATTAATACACTGTCTAATTTCTCTAGTATCTTGAGTGTAGTAAAGTGTATATCTAATAATATTCTTCTCTACATCCCTGATTGGGTTACTTCTCAGTCTATATTCATATAGACCCATATCAGAAAAAATAGGAGCTGCATTTCCCTGCCTCAGATCTAGGACTTTACTTAGTATATCATTGACTTCCCTTGTTTTGTAGTTCCTATTCTCAAACCTAGTCACTAAAGCATCCATCTCATTCTCAAAAATTGCAGGACTTGAGTTTAGCCTCGCAATTCTCATTCCCTGGCCTTTTAAAATGTTCCTGAACACATGAGGGGGGTGCATACTGTCTCTACATAATAGACTATTCCTGTAACAGGACTTCCTATGCATCCCTGTGTTAAAAGCTCCGCTGGGTAAACGCCAGATTTGAATATCCAAAAAAGAGATACTGTATGATGAATACTCCATGGTGAAGCTAAGGAAGGGTACTAGCTGATTCACCTCTCTTTCAAAAATAAGCAGATCATGAACATCGCCCTGCCATAAGAAAAAAAGATCGTCCACAAAACGTTTATAAAAAATGTACATGTTCTATGTAACCTCTCAGTTTAAATAACATGTTTTCTTCCCAATAAGCCATTACCAGATTGGCGTAGCTATTGGCACAAGGTGTGCCCATAGCTACGCCATTCTTTTGTAGATAAAATGACTCTTCAAACAAAAAGACATTACTTTCCAGGACCAGCTCCAACAGGGTACATATAAAATCTACTTCAGTCAGGGTTAAACCTGAATGTGTTATTAGGTAACTATGCAGGAACTCTAGTCCTAAATCATTCGGAATCATAGTGAACAATGATTTCACATCCATAGTCACTAACAATAAATTCAAGTTACCTTGTTGATTCTTAGTAGCTTCATAAAAATCCAACAAAAAATCCCTAGAGTCCTTCAATATGGTACTATGTTTTTCTAATAAAGGATGTAGCTGTTTCTCTATATAATAAGATATGTTTTCAGTAACCCAACCACGTCCAGAGACAATAGGTCTCATGGGTGGGTCCAGCTCGTTCTTATGGATTTTAGGAAGACCTCTAATAATAGGTGTTACAGGTTCTTCTACTAGTAAGTAATTATAAAGTTGAAAATCCATTAAACACAATTTATACATATCTTCAAGATTATCATAGACATTAGTAATAATGCTCATGAATTCTGAATTAGATAAATTCTGATAGTGATCAGCATCATTCAATAAATCTAACATCCTTCTTCCATAGTCTGTTCTATTGAAAATAACTATTGGACCCCCTTTATCTGCAGGTCTAATTGATATGTTATTATCTGACATGAGACCATTTAATGCTTGTACTTGTTTGGGGGATAAGTTGTTCTTCTTATTTCCACTGCTGCTTCCTTGTAAGGAATAAAATTCATTTTCCACAGCTCTGCTAAATACCTCAATGATGGGATGTAAGCTAGGTATCATGAGACTAGGTTTTTTGAAGCTTACAGAGTTATACGTTGGTCCATTATTAGCAAACATAACTTTTAGCTGTAAATTTCTGGTAAAAAGCTTTAAATCCAGAATACAGTCAGAGATTGAACTCTTTTTAGAAGGTATGAACGTCAGACCTTTATTTAAAACTTCTATGTCATGTTTGTCCAACGGTCTGTTCGACAAGTTATATACTAGGTCAGTTTTTCCCACATCTTTTTGATAGTGGGTTCCTTCAGATCGTAACTGGGGGCTTTTCTCTTTTGCCTGCCCCTGCTCATAGACCGTTCCCTCCCCTTCTGATGTTGTTCTACTATGGGTAAAGGGCGTGATAGCTCACCCTCTTTGTTAACTACATGTTGTGATCTTATTTTACTACGAACAACCTGTGGCTCAATCACCTGTTCCATAGGTACAAAATTCCTATTGGACTGTTCAGATGATGTACCAACATTTGGCCTTGTCAAGCAACCCTGGCTATCAACCGCATTGCTTACATTACTTACAATATTATGCTCACCCTCCTCATTAGTGATATTTGTATTATCTACACTCTCTGCACGTCTTGTGCCATTATTATTTGCAGTACGAGGTAATGTTTGAAAACCACTCTGTCTTATATTACTGCCAGCAGAGTACCTTGGCCAAGTAAAAACTTGATCATTAGCGAAATCAAATATGTCTCTGGCTAGCTTGTGCTTCTTTTGCTCAAGAACAGTGCAACATTATCCATAACACGCTCTAATTTAGTATCCACTATAACATCATTATAATTTTTATACAGTTCATTTTGTCTACATTTAATTGAATTACACAGTTCTTGTTCATCTGATAAAAAATAGTCATTAAGGAGCTTCATGTAACTAAAGCTCACCTCCAAATTGAGCTGCTGCCAACACCTCAGCAGTTCTGGGAACGTATTTCCCATCGTCGGCATTTTTAGGACCCTCAGTCCCCTGGGTACTATACGTTTCTGTATGCAGGTCTCAAAATGAAACCTTTGCATTTGCAGTCGCTTAAGTTTTAAGAGCTCACTCTCTAATGAGTTTAGCTCTAAGTTCATATTTTTGATATCTCCGCTATTAAACGGTTCCTCGTTTCCAACTGGCAGTATTTCGCAGTCCATTAACGGATTACTAACATCATTCAGACAGCGTTTCAGCCTCTCCATAGAGTTCCTCTTCTTCGTGTTACTTCCTGGATTGTAAGGGAGTTCCACGTGGACGCTAACACTTCCGGTACTCTGTATGTCTGCCATGGAGCTGCTGGCAGGTGTGTCAGCAAGAAATAATAAAATGGCAAGAACGAAGATAAAAATGAAACCTGCTGCACACCTTGTCGCTAATAACACCAACTGTATAAACGCCAGGATATGTCTATTGAATAAAGAAATGTTGGTGTCAGCTCCAGTTACCTTAGTGGAAAACCAAAAAGCAAACAGCAAAAAGATAAAAAGCAAGATTCCACAGCACTCAATTAGTCCCGGTCTGTTCAGACCATCGATGAAGTGAAACACGACTGTGCAGTCCAATGGTAGAAACAACTTTGCAGTCAAGCAGCACACAATGTTAAAAGACTCCAAATAGTATTAAAAATTAATTTATTGGATCCACAAGTTGAATGGTGGTAAGCGCTTTCGCAACAAATGCTTTTTCAAACCAATACATCTTCTTTCAAGAAATACACTCCTTTTATACTCAACTGATCCTAACTTAATAATTAAGAACAATTAACCTCTTAAAGAGGTATACAATGTTTCACATCAACAAATATATAAACATATTTATTTGATATAAAAATGTATATGTAAAACATAAATAAAGAACACTATAATTCAGAATAGCACTTATCCATTTCTAAAAAAACTATTTAAAATTTTTTTCATAATATATTACTTAGATAGACTTTATAGTATGTACACTAATATACACATGTCATAAAACATAGTGTATGTGTATGTTAAAATAACCAAAAAAGATGACATAAAAATCCTTATGTATGTATATATAAAAACACAATGCATAAAGACATAAAAATAAGACAACAAATAAATACACATAACCTCATGAGAAACTACCCATATAATGAGTGTAAACATATATTGATGTGTATATGTATGCAATTATGTTGTGTGTAATTGTAGTATAGAAATGTGTGTAGAAATATGAAAATGTGTATAAAAATATATATGTGAAAAGAAGTATAACCCTGAATACATATATAACAAAATGCAAGGTTCATATTTAAAACTTCAAAATATCATTTAACAGGGTCTACTTCTCCTATTTTTTAGTATGGGTTTCAAAGGAACCCTATCATTCAACCCAGGGGCACAATGTGCTCTAGTTTTTGTAATCCATTGAGCTTCCACCGTTTCCGTTAAGTTCCTTATATCGCCCCCTCTTGGGCTAGGTTGTAATACTTGTAAAACAGAAAATGTGAAATTATGTGTATTATCATTGCTTAAAATATGCTTTGATAATGCATTAACTTGTGATTTTATTCGTATCTGATAAAGATGTTCCCTAATACGCTCCTTTAACATCCTGTCCGTTTTTCCTATATAAAAAGACATACAGGATATGCATCTCGCTAAATAGACCAAGTGCTTGGATCCACAATTTGCATTTACTTTTTTGCTAAATATTTCACCCATAACTGGGTGCACAAAACTAGAGAGATTAGATACATACCTGCAATAATTACAATTATTGCATGGATTAGTACCTTGAAAGCCAAAATGCATGTCTGTGGACAGGATGTTAAAGGAGCGTATTAGGGAACATCTTTATCAGATACGAATAAAATCACAAGTTAATGCATTATCAAAGCATATTTTAAGCAATGATAATACACATAATTTCACATTTTCTGTTTTACAAGTATTACAACCTAGCCCAAGAGAGGGCGATATAAGGAACTTAACAGAAACAGTAGAAGCTCAATGGATTATAAAAACTAGAGCACATTGTTCCCCTGGGTTGAATGATAGGGTTCCTTTAAAACCCATACTAAAAAATAGGAGAAGTAGACCCTGTTAAATGATATTTTGAAGTTTTAAATATGAACCTTGTATTTTGTTATATATGTATTCAGGGTTATACTTCTTTTCACATATATATTTTTTATACACATTTTCATATTTCTACACACATTTCTATACTACAATTACACACAACATAATTGCATACATATACACATTAATATATGTTTACACTCATTATATGGGTAGTTTCTCATGAGGTTATGTGTATTTATTTGTTGTCTTGTTTTTATGTCTTTATGCATTGTGTTTTTATATATACATACATAAGGATTTTTATGTCATCTTTTTTGGTTATTTTAACATACACATACACTATGTTTTATGACATGTGTATATTAGTGTACATAATATAAAGTCTATCTAAGTAATATATTATGAAAAAAATTTTAAATAGTTTTTTAGAAATGGATAAGTGCTATTCTGAATTATAGTGTTCTTTATGTTTTACATATACATTTTTATATCAAATAAATATGTTTATATATTTGTTGATGTGAAACATTGTATACCTCTTTAAGAGGTTAATTGTTCTTAATTATTAAGTTAGGATCAGCTGAGTATAAAAGGAGTGTATTTCTTGAAAGAAGATGTATTGGTTTGAAAAAGCATTTGTTGCGAAAAAGCTTACCACCATTCAACTTGTGGATCCAATAAATTAATTTTTAATACTATTTGGAGTCTTTTAACATTGTGTGCTGCTTGACTGCAAAGTTGTTTCTACCATTGGACTGCACAGTCGTGTTTCACTTCATCGATGGTCTGAACAGTCCGGGACTAATTGAGTGCTGTGGAATCTTGCTTTTTATCTTTTTGCTGTTTGCTTTTTGGTTTTCCACTAAGGTAACTGGAGCTGACACCAACATTTCTTTATTCAATAGATTAATGCCAGTAATACCTACATTTCCCTTTTTTAGACATCAAGCAAGCATGTTTGGGAAATCTGTAAGACATGAAGATTAAGGGGTGGTGCATTATATGTTATACTTGCCAGTTCTTTGTCTACAGAGACCATTTACAATTTTCCTGACAGAGTAGAAGCCCTTAGCAATTTCTACATGGCATTGTTATGACTTGATAGCTAACATTCTCCTTTTAATTAGACATTGGATCCCTGTGTCTACACAATGCTCTACTAATTTGATGAACCATGGCTTCATTGAGAACATATCCACAAAGTCTCATAGCACTGGATGGATTTCCTGTACAAATATAGGAGATAGCTGCTGTGATATTATTACCTCACTGATTGCTAGTGTGTGTGTGTGTGTGTGTGTGTGTGTGTGTGTGTGTGTGTGTGTGTGTGTGTGTGTGTGTGTGTGAGAGTGTGTGTGTGTGTGTGTGTGTGTGTGTGTGTGTGTGTGTGTGTGTGTATATGCGCGCGCGTGTTGTATTGTTGTTCATATATTTAATTGTTTGCATATTAACATACCTTGTTCAAATACCATTGTTGGTGGCCTGTTGCCGTAAATGTAACTGGTATGCTGTTACAATGCTGACTGTTATTCCATTTATGCATGCTCTGGGTTTATTGGAACACCTACGCATACTGTTATCACTAATTTTGAAATCTTTTGTTCATGACCAACCAATACATTTTGAAAAACCTCAACACCATAAGACGTTTGAAAAGGCAGATCCCAGCGGATCTGCCTGTCCCACCTCACTTGGCCACGGGACTCGGCCCCAGCATGTCTGGGACCTAACCCGGAACTTCCTCCTCCACTGGTCCTGCAATACCCTCGGGTGGAACAGCCTCAGGGGAATGGGCCAATCCTCCCCCCTGGACGCAGGCACAGAGAGGAACCCATCACTTACAGAAAAGTTCCGAGGTATGGTGGGCAGGGTCATCCAGACAGACTCGGATGGATGCCTGAGCTAGATTGAGAGCAGACTGGTGAAACTTGAGGGGCAGCCTGCCCTAGTTGTCCAGCCTCCAGCACAGCCACCTTTGTCACTGTGATGGGGCATTGGTGACTGCCCATGGGTGCGGACCTCAGTCCCACTATTTCCATCTGAGGCACATGGACTTCCGATTCCCAACCACCCTACCCATCCAAGGTGTTTACCCCCCCTCATGTGTCATACACTGCCCCTGTCTGTTGTCTTGTCTGTCTTGTCTCTCTGCAAAAGCAACCTCTCCTACCCAACTTACCTCCCCAAAAGTACCTACAACCTTTCCCCAACATCCCCCTCTCACCTTAAAAAATGAGGCATCTGTTCTTCCCCAAAAAATCATGTCCCATACATAGCTCTCCATTTTGCCCTCACGTACGCTGACATCAATCAATTTACCCTTGAATTACTCAACCAATGTATGTTGCCCACACCCTTCCCTGTGTGGTGTGAGGGTATAAATTCCAAATTTTACACATCATTCACAGATGTTGCTGCAGAAGAAATGGAGAACTATGATCCTTTCCTACATCCCTCCTTGCACATCCCTAGCTACATTTCACAAAATGTTTCCCCCTGCTTGCCCCCATTTCACCACTTTCCTATCTCGCTTTTTTTCTTTTTTTTTTAAATTAGCCCGGGTTAAGCAGAAATAAGCACTGCTAAGTGAAGTCAAAAAGTGTTACGTGCCTCTTGGCACCACTTAGGGCAGTGCAAACCTGTGCAAACCCACTTAACACTCCTTAAATCTGCTTTAATCACTCTGTTTTAATCATCCTCTGTTCTGCCCAGCAACAAAATAACCAACCCTGACAGGTCTTGAACCCAGGACTCCGTGCACTGCAGTCAAAGCAACATACCACTATACCAAATGAGCTGTACGATTTATTAATGCTTTTGTAAATATATCATGCATTATGGTTATTTAACATTAGGGAAAAAAGAAAGTCATCATTGCTAAGTCTCAAACCTAGGACCCTGTACACTACAGTCACAGCAACATACCACTATACCAAATGAGCTGTGCAAATTAGCAATTCTTCAGTAAATATATCATGCAGTATGGTCATCTAACATTAGCGAAAAAATAGATAGATAGATAGATGGATAGATAGATAGATAGATAGATAGATAGATAGATAGATAGATAGATAGATAGATCTCATGCGATGCAGTCATATGTCACAACCTCTTCATGCAGGAAATCTGGACAATGCCTGACAAAGTGTGGTGATAAAGGGCAAAAATTAGGGACATATTTTAAATAATTGATTTTATAAGCTTAAAAAGTTGCTAGAGCAACATGGTTTGTTTTAACATACATTTCTGAAGGATTTCAAGTCTGAAACCCAAATGCTTGTCATTATTTACTGACTTCACTCCTGACATCATCACAGTGATTTGTCAGAAATCCACAAGATTTAAGGGGGAAAAAACAAAAATTATGAGCCGAAAATCTGAACATTCTGTAATAATCTTGACAGTTGAGAGGTATGAGTGCAGTCATGTAACATTAGGGTAAAAACACAGAGCTGACAAGCGTTTCACCCAACACCTTTTGAACTACAGTCAGAGGAACACATCACTACACCAAATCAACTCTGGGGAATTGCTATTGCAATTGTAAATATAGCATGCATTACAGGGATGTAACTGTAGGGAAAAACAGACATCGGTGAGAAATTGTCTACCCAGAACCATTTGCACCACAGTCAAAAAGTGTAGTTGTGTACACTTGCCATAAATGTAGATGTTCGAGTGTATTCACTGTTGCAGTCATCACATTTGGGTTATCCCTGCCAGGGTAGCCCTTGGCCGGCCCGAATACCAGAGGCTTAGTATTTCTGCATCGGTTGCTGTCGCTTGAGGACTGATGTCAGGTCATCAGTAGTATAAAGTAAGGCTGCCGATGCCATTGCATCAGTTTTTCTTGCCCTAATATGTCAAGAGACCCAAAGTAGAAAGCCATATTCTGGTGAAAAAAAAAACACCAGTGGAAAATAAATACCAATATGTCCCTTGTAAGGAAAAAAAGAGAATAGAAGGGGATGAAGAGAGGAAAACCAGGACTGCAACAGTGAATACACTCGAACATCTACATTTATGGCAAGTGTACACAACTGTACTATGTTCTTTGTGTTTCACTGTTGCAGTCATCACATTTGAGTAGATTCCCAAAGCTGAGGAAATGGGTTAAGGCAGTCAAGAAAATTAGGTGCTGGCTAGGATGCCCTGCAAGACTGCAGAGGTAAATCCTGCCCTGGATTTGTAGAAGAGAGGCAGGTGGTAATGCTTGGTAAAAGTGTGAACAGATGTCCACGTGGCAGCCTCAAGGATGTCCCTGGTGGGGACTCCTCTTAGGAAAGCTGCAGAGGTTGAGGTTGCTCTGGTGAAGTGTGTCCTGACCTCCTCTGAGGGAGGCTTTCCATGCTGTTTGTTGCAGAAATGGATGCAGTATGCTATCCATTTGGAAATGGTTTGCTTGGAGATGGCTTTCCCTTCTGCACCTGTAGCAAAGCTAACCAGCAATTGGTCAGACTTTCTGAAGGATTTAGTCCTGTCCAGATAGACTCTGAGCTGCCTGTGCACATCTAGAGAGTGAAGATTTTTTCCCCCCTTGTTCTGGGTATTAGGAAAGAAGGTAGGACGATGAATGGATTGGTTAAGAGCCACACTGGACAGCACCTTGGGCATGAAGGGTGGGTTAGTTCTGAGGGATAACCTGTCTCCATGGAAGATGATGAAGGGTTCCACAGCCATGATGCTTGCAGCTCAGAGACTCTTCTTTCTGAAGTGATGGCCAGAAGGTAAGCTGTTTTCCAGGAGAGAAATTTTAGCTCTGCAGAAGAAGCTGGTTTAAAAAAAGGCAGGGGGAGCTTTTACAAGACAAAGTTAAGGTCCCAAGCTGGTGTTGGTGCCCTTCTGGGGGGCCTCAAGTTGCTAGCCTTTCTGAGGAACTATTTGATTAAAGCATGTGAGTAGAGAGGCTGCTCAGTGGGAAAATTAGCAGAAATAGCAGAGGCATGAATTTTTGTAGAGGAGAAAAACAGACCACTGTGTAGTAGGTCAGCAAAGTAATCCAGGATGAGAGGGATGGAGTGCTGTGCTGTACTGGCTCCCTTAGCCTGGATCCATGTACCGAACATTTTCCATGTATCTGCATAAGACTTTCTGGTGCTAGGATGTCTGGCCTCACGGATAACATCCAGAGTCTGTTTACTTAGAAAGGCAGATTGGTTGGGGGTGAGGGAATAAGCCAAACTGCCAAATTTGAGTGTCTGCAATTTGGGATGCATGAATTCCTCTTCTATCTGGTCAGGAGGTTTGGAATCAGAGGAAGATACCATGGAGGCAGCGGGGACAGGCCATGCAGAAAGGGGTACCAGTGTTGATGGGGCCAGTCTGGAGCTATAAGAATGGTCCTTTGTTTTTCCTCCCTTATTTTGAGCAGTTCCCTTGGGATGACAGGTAGGGGAGGAAAGGCATAGACCAATAGACTGACCCAGGGGAAAGACAGGGCATTCACTTTCCAAGCCATGCAGTGATGCTCCCTCATGCAGAATTTTCTGAGCTGATGGTTGGTGTGGGAGGCAAAGAGGTCCACCTTCAAGGTTCCCCATTTCTGAGTTATTAGGGTGAAGGTACTTCTGTTGAGCTGCCACTCGTGTGGGTCCAGAAGGTTTCTGCTTAATTGATCTGCCAGAGAGTTGAGAGAGCCTGGTAGGAATTGTGGTAATAGGTCTAGTTGCATGGAAGAGGCTGTGAGCCAAAGGGTCATGGCCAGCCTGCATAGAGGGTAGGAGTGAGTTCCTCCCTGCTTGTTCATGTACCACATTACAGTGATGTTGTCTGTTTTGATCAGGAAAACCCCCGGAGAGAGAAGGAGTTTGAAAGCTGTCAAGGCATGCTGCACAACCATCATCTCTTTTTGATTGATGTGCAGAGGGATTTCCTGAGGGCTCCATTGGCCCTGTATGCACTTGCCATCCAGGTGTGCACCCCAAGCATAGTCTGATGCATCTGTGCTGAGGGTCTGCATGGCAGGGGGTGGGGAGAAGTGCAGTCCCTTGTTGTGGGAACATGCTGTTGTTCTGAGGCAAGGAATTATAGGCAGAAGAGTTTCCAGGTCTTGAGTGTTGACACCAAATGCTCTTTAGGTACCACTGAAGTTTCCTCATATGCAGTCTGGCACATGGAATGAGTAGTATGCAAGATGCCATGTACCCCAGAAATTGCAGGATCTTTCTTGCCTATAGCTGCGGCCTGGTGGCTAGTTGAGAGAAGTAAGTTGTCAGGAAAATTTGTTTCTCTGGTGTAAGGAATGCCATCTGGGATGCTGTGTCCAGACTTGTTCCCAGGAAGATTATCCTTTGGGTGGGTACCTGTTTGGAATTCTTTTCATTGATTGTACATCCTAGGGAGGTTAGTAGTGTCTTTACAAAGGCCAGGTGGTTGAGCAGCTTTTCCTGGCTGTCTGCCTGAATAAGGCAGTTGTCTAAGTATGGATAAATTTGAATATTTCTTTGTCTGCAAAATGCAATGGCCAGAGCCAGACATGTTGTGAAAACTCTGGGCATAGTAGATAAGCCAAAGGGAAGCACAGAGAACTGAAAGTGTTCATGACCTGCACTGAAGCGGAGATATTTCCTGCATGATTCCCTGATAGGAATGTGGAGGTAGGTCTCTTTTAAATCTAGGGTGGCTAGCCAAGCATCTTTGGAGAGCATGGGTAGCAGCTGCTGGAGGGTGAGCATTTTGAATTTTGAGATCACCAGGAAGGTGTTTAGAATTGATAGATTGAGGATGGGGCACCAGGTGCCCTCTTTTCTGGGCACCAGAAAAAGTCTGGAGTAGAAGGTTTGGCCTATCTGTTTTGCAGGAATGTGCTCTACTCTTCTCATAGAGAGAAGGAAAAGGATTTGCTTTTGAGCCTCTGCCCACTGATTTAGTTGTAGATCTGGGAACCCTTTCGGTGTTGGAAAGGAATTGAAGGAGAATTTGTATCCCTGAGAAACAATGTTCAAAACCCATTGGTCCTCGGTTATGGTGGCCCAGGTGCTTGAGTGAAATGAGAGTTTTCCTCCTAGGGGTAAGTGAAGGTGGGCAGAGAGGGGAGGAGGAAGAGGTGAGTCATTGTGAGTTCTTACCATAAGGGGGAGGCTTAGAACTCCTTGGTTTTGAAGTGGAGGTAGTCCACTGCTTAGATCTCTGCATTCCCTGGGGCTGCTCTCTGGGTGGTCTGTTTCCACGGGTCCTAGGCTGGGCTACTCGGTGCAGGAAACGACCAGTACTTGGAGGGACAATACCTGCTGAACCTAGGGGGGCTGGACTTATAAGAAATCCTTAACTGTTTGCATAGATTTTGCTTTTTCTTCCATCTTTTTTAATACCTCTTCTGCTTTAGTACCAAATAAGTTATCTTTGTGCAAGGGGGCATCCAAGAAATTAGATGTGACATGGTCTGGCAGGGATTGTTCCTTAAGCCATGCATGTCTTCTAATGACAGATCCAGTGACTGCTGCCCTGCAAGAAGCTTCTAAGGCATCAAAACCACAATGCAAAGTGTGTTTAGTTACTTGGCTTGCAGAATGATTTAATTCTTGTAAATCTTTAGATTCTGCCCAAGCTGGAAGGGAAGACATTTTTGTTTAAGGAGTTCCAAGGTATGTTGCTGAAATTTCAGCATATGGAACTGACAATTTAGTGCCCTGATAGCATGAGTAGTTGAGGTGTATACTTTTTACCCCATCTGTCCAGTGCTCGTGAATCCTTGTCTGAGGATGTGGGATTCTTAGCAGATTGGTTTAATTCCTTTTGGCCCTTGAGAAATTACCTCAGGGTTAGCTGTTGGATTTTTAAAAAGATATTTGTGTGAGTCAGGGACTCTATAGTACCTGTCAGGTTTTCTGAGAGCAGGAGGTAGGGCGTCAGGAGTCACGCTGGATTCAAGGAAAACATCATCCACAACATCCAGGACTGGGGGGATGGCCAAGGGTCTGTGTTGCGGAAGATCTAAGAATTCCCTGAGTCTCTTTTTAGACTGAGGGTGCTCCCTTAAACTATGCAGGGCTTCTCCAAAGGAAACATCCTCTGGGGGAGAGGCTGAAGGAATGGAGTCCTCTGCATCAGAATCCTCATAAGTGGAGAGGGGCTGCATGTCTTCATAGTCAAATGCATCAGATTCATCTGACTCTTGTTCAGACAAAACTACAGGGGACAGATCTCTTTTCCTTTTCTAAGGGGTAGCTTGGCTTCCCCTGATCAGAATGATAAGGTCTTCCACCATTTTATGCATTTGAGACTGACGCATGGTAGCAGGCACCTGAGAGTGGCTCGTCGATTCCTTGGGTGTGGTTCGAACCCTGGGCCTAAGAAACTAGTGTTGTTTTTGAAAGAACAATAGTCATGAAAGAAGATGTCAGTCTTTGCTGAGATTTGGTAGTGTGAAGGACTTCCTCGGAATCCGGTGCCTGCTCAGTGGCTCTGGACCCATCCAAGGTAGAGACGACCGCAGGATCCTTAGTCAAAGAAGAGTTTTCCTTCATACTGGACTCTGAAAGGGTCTCGGTAGTGGCCTGCGAATCAACAGAAGGGGGCAGCAGGGGCTGTGAATGCACCTCACTAAATACCGGAGGACTGATGACTAGCTAAACGGAAGCATCGTCAGTAGGTTTGGACCTATGCGGTCTGTCTCTATCTTTATCTTTATGTTTTTTCGGAAGATCGACTGTCAGATGGCTTACCGAAGCCATATTGGAATTTGAAGACTGTAAACAAATGTATCTGGCTACAATAAGGGCCCAACAATGGATAGTTCTGACATTAAACAAAGCACAGAAGTGACAACAGGGGACGTCGTGGTCTGGGTCTAAACAAGTGATGTAGTAAGAGTGGAAGTCTTTGCTTTCCACAGGCAAGACAATTGTTAACTTTTTCTGACATCGGTTAGTGCAAGAAAAAAGGATCCCCACTGGGATACTTAGCTTTAGAAGACTTCAACTTCAATTCAGAGACGAAAACTCAGGTAATGGCCAACCGGCACTCATGCGAACTACTTCTGCTTCGGGCTCCATGGCAAGAAAGACTAATGTAATGGTGTTGGCTGCCTTACTTTATACTACTGATGAACTGATGTCAGTCCTCAAACGACAGCAACCAATGCAGAAATACTAAGCCTCTGGTATTCGGGCTGCCTGAGGGCTACCCTGGCAGGGATAACCCAAATGTGATGACTGCAACAGTGAAACACAAAGAACATCAACATACCAGTTAGCTGACTGGCCTCTGGAGTATAACGACTGTTTTAATAAATGTATCGAGATTACCAGTCACACACTACTCCTATAAATACTGGCCAAAATCACAGTGTACTTGGAATCATGAAGTTTTAAGGGATATGTCTAAGTCTACCCCTACAAGCATACACAGCTGATAGACCACAGGCAACTGGAGCCGCATGCAGTTAGATAGAAAAAGATCTGTGACTCTCACATCTGCCTTTCTCCCTACTCAGCCCAACAAGCATTTACACAGTACACTGCTACACAATCTTGAAAGTCTGTTAACAATGGCTAGACATACATTACTCTCAACTGCACAAATTTCCACAGAATGTCCAGGTTTTGGGCTCACATTTATGGCCTGTTCCTCATAACATTTCTGGGATTCTGCTAAAGCAATGGGATGATATCAGGAATGAAGTCATTAAATAATGATACCATACCTTTCAACCTCTTACTGCAAGAAATCTGGACAAAACTTGACAAAATGGGGGGACAAAGGCCCAAACATAGGGACATATTTTTAATATTGGTGTTATAAACTTAACATATTGCTAGAGTAACATAATTTGTTTTAACATACATTTTCTGAAGAATATGAAGTCTGAAACACAAATGGATGTCATTATTTAGTGACTTCAATCCCCAGATCATCCTAGTGATTTGCCAAACAAACACAAATATTATGAGGAACAGACCAAAAATAAGAGCCACAATTCTGAACATTCTGTGAAAATCTGGACAATTGAGAAGTATGTGATATACAAATCAGTTGCAGACCACAACCCCCTTAGAAAATGTATGTCCAAACAAACCCTGTTACTCTAGCAAGTTTCTAACTGTATCTCAGCAATACTTACAATCTGTCCCTAATTTTGGGACTTTGTCCTCACATGTTGTTGGGCTTTCTACAACTTTCCTGTGCTAAGAGGTTGACAGCTATTCAGATATAGCATGCAAAACTGTGAACATAACACATCAATTCAAACAGTGGACAATATTTCCACCTAGCTTCTGTGATGCTGTAGCTCCCACACCTTGAAAATCTCCTCCTCACAGGCCAGGAAAAGGGGCAAGGCCCACATGAAGGACTTAATTATAGCACTGTGTTGCCATGCTATTGGCTAATGGAAAGACAACACAGCTGTTCTGGATGCAATTAGCAAATGGGAGACTGATTGGTGCAAAGGCCATCACCTGCTTATGAGCATTAGCTACAAAAGGCGAGCTGTTGCCTATTCAAAACAGGTCTGAACCTTTTTCGTAAAAAGTTAGAATGCAATTCAGTTAAAGCTATGTGTTTATTCCCTCTGAGAAAAGAGTATAACAGCTATGTCAAACAATTAAGTTAGCTGAAGTGTTTCTGTGTTGTGTAGTGCTCTGAGTATCAGTCATCTCTGCATTTAATGTTGGTTTTAAGCTCTTTAGTTAAGCTTTGGTCACATCTATTTTGTATTTTATTCCAGTATGACATTTGTTTTGTTAAAGGTGTTCTGTTGGAGATGTAAGGGTTCCCCCTTGTTATGTTCAAATATTTGTTGGCGTTTGACTTAGCTGCCTCTACTACAAATCCCATTTTGAACACACCTCCCAGTCATATGTCATCAGCTTATCCTACTGAGCAGACAGAATCATTTGTGAGGCCCCCACCCACCCTTACCATCCCCCCTTAGTTTCTCAACCAGAAATTATCATGGTTCATCCCCTCCCATGTAACCTATGAACAAAAACAATTTTAATGTATTTCTGGCTATTCCAACTTTATTACTTCAATGTGCTTTTGCTGCCTGTTTTACAATGACTCAATTGCACTTATTCTGCTGCATGTATTACTGCTTGTTAGTAACCTGATGTAATCCTAACTGTTATACTAAGGCTTTGGGTTTAGGCACATGGGCTTCAGGCCAGTTGTTTTACATGAAGAAGGATTGTGGTCTGCACTGTTGTGAGAGGGGAGGACAGATTATGCCCTCCTGAGCTATAAATTGCTGGTTGAAGAATCATTGTGACTGCTTATTTGAACTGTTGTTTTCTGACATTGGTATGTTTCATTTGCTGTAGCATACACTACATCCTGACTTGCTTAATATAGCTTTGTTTGTATAACTTGAGCACTAATCCAGCCCATCTTATTTGGATAGGGTTCCCCTGCACCCTAATGGCAGAAGCGTGCATGCAGTTAGAGGTTGTGTGAATGAAGACTGCTGGAAAAGGGCTCTGTTCTGAGCTTTAGTATTGGTTAGCTGATTAATCTGTTTAATTTATTTGCTCTTGTTTGCTATTGTCATATGCAAGTGTGTATCTGTTCACTTGTGTTACAGTGATCTAAAAAGAGTTTAACTATCTTTAGCATAGTCTGGTTACAGGTTTTGCTGCATTCACATCTGTTTGTGTGATTTCTGTGTTTCCTGCTGCACCATCTAGTGTTAGCCAGGGCCTGCCTGCACTTACTGGGAGTAAGTGAACTGGTTGGCACTGGTCTGTCATAGGATGTTGAGCTAAGAGCTCAGGGACAAGGGTTGATTGGTCACTCCCAGTGTTCCTATTTTACCTTTGTTGTTGTGGTATTTAAACCTAGCATTTGCAAGGCTTTGTGCTTGTGTGCAGAAATAATCATTTGAGAGGTATCTTAGTTGCATTTCTTTTCCTTACCAGCACTCCTGTATGAGTGAGGCCCTCGCCTGCAGGTACTGTCCTGATGTTATCCAGCCATACTCGCACCTATAGGTGTTATCATCAGTTAGTACCCACTGACTACTATCTACTATCCCTGACCTCTCTTCCACAGATGCTGCTAACCATCGGCTGACAATTTCATGTACTTTCTCATGCTAGTCTGGTTTATATGGGCATCCTGGCACAGTGTAGCAACTGCCTTATGTATACAGACAACTCTGTACTACTACCACCTAGGAACACAATATGTGAGAGATGCAATCACATTAAGAACCTAGACTCCTTCTGTCTCAGTTACAAAACAGTACATGATTGACAGACCACAACGTTTTGCCAGAAATGGCCTTGATCTGTCTCCCCTGGGCTTTAGGCTTCTGGCAAAGGCACTTGCCTCCCCCATAGTGCCTTTTTTTAGGCAAAGTCATGAACACAACATTACCAGCATGAAACCTTATTATAAACAAAATGTAAAGGTGGCATCCCAAGGGTGTATGTGCTGTTACCATCCAGTTGACCAGGTTACTCCTGCAAAGGTGTAGTTAGCTACCCTGCCTGATGTGGACAAAGTGCCCATTTTACCACAGGCTGATTGTGTGTGACACACATCAAAGCTGCCAACAATGCCAGTCCAGGTCACTGACTAGGTGGAAGTTGTGTGTGTGTGTGTGTGTGTGTGTGTGTGTGTGTGTGTGTGTGTGTGTGTGTGTGTGTGTGTGCGTGTGTGTTTTAACAGAGTCAGCATGACTTGCATTTGTGCAGCATTCCTAGCAATGTAGATTGTGTGATTGCCTGGCATGCCAGAGTGAGTTAACTCCTCAGGGGTATGTATGACACTGCGTAGAGGGTTGACCTTGTAGCCTATAGGTGTATGGTAGATGTCTGATTGCCTGGTATGACCTGGTAGGGAACCTCTGTGATGCCCCAAGTGCTGCATGTGCCATCTGATGTGAATTATAAATGGAGGATTGTACACATTAATGGTCGTCATTGGAGAGAACATGAAACATCAGGATCAGGAGTGCAATGCATGCTGTAATGCCAGTGTGGTGACACGACCAACACACATACTGTGCTTTTAGATGGCAGGGGTATGATGTGGGTGTTAGCAGTGGATATTGCTAGCAAATGTGTATGTGCAGGATTTGTAAATAATGGTGACCAATATATGACATCCTGTGATGTGTTTCCCTGTTCATGTCTTTCAGGTGCAATGTCTAGGCAAAGACTTCTGCCATTTTCTGAGATTGAGACTGCAGCCATACTGGATGCCCTCTGAATGTATCACAGGGCCATGTTGGGGAGGAGGAAACAGGAAATGCAGCAATGGACTGCCCTGTAGGCAAACCTGGTGGGTACAGTCAACAATGTCGGGCAACACAACCACACATATACGCAGGTCCGACATCGGGCACCTGACCTCATCCGCAATGCCCGGCAAAGGGCTTTAGCTGTGGCCAGGGACTGTGTAGGCACAGATGAGGGTCCTGCTATGCAAGCCACACTGACAGCCACAGAGGAGTTCCTTGCCAACCTTGGGGCAGCCACCGCATACCAAGAAACTATATAAACACATGTTGTGGAGTTGGGTGGCACACAATCAACAGGCAATGAACCTCCTGGTAAGGACCCAGTTGACATCACTTCAACACTGTATCATCCATAGTGGTATCCTTGCTGTCTCTGGATACATATGTCAGGTCAAACTGCATTTGTGGGTGGGGTTTTGTAATGCACATAAGTGCTCAGCTATTGTTGATTATAGTAAATTTGGCAGTATCACAGGTTTTACTGTACATGTTCAAAAATGCAGATATTATCATGTACCAATGCCACATATGTGCATGCTGACAATACCTCTCCCTCACAACTACATAGGTCGCTCTGGTCTGGGTGGGGAACAGCTGCCTAAAGCTGGTGAGTGTGGAAAAGTCTTGTTGTGGCTCACCAATACCCTAGGCATGTTAAGGACAGTCAGTTTTCCATGCACACAGCTGTTACACTTAGACATATTGCAATATGTGCATGTTCACTTGTGGTGGGGTTAACTGCAGTGCATCACATTGGTCATCACAAGAGCTGTAACATATTGGCACATGACTTTGTGTAACTGTTCCCACTGTGCTATACAGGGGCACATTAGTATTGTGTACACAGGTGCACTGTGTGTTAGGCGAAGGTCCATCACATATTATCACTCCTCACATATCTCTGAGGTGTATAGTAGTAGTAACATTAACTGCACATAGCTGCACTGCATGTTGTTGAGTGCCTGTTCAGAGTGTGTCTGCTGTGGTCTGCATGTATGTTGTGCATGTCATCATTCAGAAATTGTGTGGTCTGTATAATGGCTTTGTGCTACCTCGGCTGTGTGTGTGAGTGTGTGTGCATGTTTGTGAGTGTGCATGTGTGTGCGTGTGTGTGCGTGTGTGTGCGTGTGCGTGCGTGTGTGTGTGTGTGTGTGTGTGTGTGTGTGTGTGTGTGTGTGTGTGTGTGTGTGTGTGTGTGTGTGTGTGTGTGTGTGTGTGTGTGTGTGTGTGTGTGTGTGTGTATGTAGCATTAAACATTATATTGCAGGTAGTAATTTAAATATGTTGTCTTCCCTTCATAGGTGAATATGGTGGATGGGGTATCTCCCATTCACAACCTGATGTCTGGGTCTTATAGGACTCTGATAATGATGTTGGTCATAGTGAGGCACAGGTAGTGTTGTTGCGGGGCTGAATCTGTGCCATTGGTTGATATCTCACTTTCACCTACAATGTCCCAGCACACAGTCAGTATGCCAACACATACCCAGTCCTCAGCAGCCACAGATAATGGATGGTTGGAGGGCGGTGGCATGGAACAAGCTAGTGTGGTGACTATGGCAAGTGTGAGTGTAGCCACTAGCTATAGCCACAGATCTGGCGAGGTCCCGCACAGGCAGATTGACAGGGGTGCTCAAAGGAGGACTGCTGCCCATCAAGCTCCTGTCACAGGTGACACAGGAGGTGTCACCAGATGCATGTTTCCATCCATCATGGATGCACAGACACATTCTGAACACAACAGCAGACAGACACTCAGGGTCATAAATGCAATACTTCCTGCCATATGTGACGGCCTCCACGGCCTTGGTGATGCCGTATGTTATTATGCTGATGTCATGGATAGACAGTGGGCTGAGATGGTGTCAGTGCTCAACCATGCAATGTCTGTGCTGGAGGATGTGGTGGGAGTAGGGTGTCGGACACATGGACATAGGTCAACAGCAAGATCAGCTGGGAGGCCATGTGACAGTCACACTCCAGTAGTCGAAGTACTATCAGCAATACTGAAGGGAGGGTGCTGTCCACACCACAATGGAGCACTCAATGGGCAAGTGGTCCTAGCCAGTTTATTAGGGACACAGATTCAGCAGAAAGCAGTCACCATCAGGGAGTAGTACAGCATCTGGCTTTGTGCCTGGTGGTGCTAGTGAGACTCCTGGCAGAACCAGTTCCCATGTCCGTGGCCGGAGACGGTGAACTATACATCCTACCATGCAAGGTTCATGGCTGTCCAACATACCCCTGTGTAGGGCAACCACATGGCTTGACTGTGTGCATACACACACTTACAAAATCACTATCGCAGACAGGTCATCACCAGGCACACACGGCCCATCTGCATGGCCCAGTTGATCACCACCCCTCCAGACACACACACACACACACACACACACACACACACACACACACACACACACACACACACACATACATGATATCATCTGTATGGCCCAGCCTAGGTCTCTGGCAAACCCACACCACACCCTATGCATGTGATGATACCTGTGCCACATCCCTGTTATCCATACCATCAATGCCGGGAAATACTAATATGGGTCTGATGCACAGGGTGAATTTAGTAGGGTGTAGTATTGTAATGCTGTGTAAAGTGATGTCTGCTGGCGATTGTCATGGGTAAACATCAAAGTGTATGTACCTTTTTTGCCATGATGCATTATTACTGTTAGTACTGCTCACTGACTGTTGTCTCACATACTGCATTTTGTTTGTGTTCCAGGTGTCTGTGTGTCTGCAAGCTATGGGGCTGCTGACATTACCAAAGATGAGTATGGCCGAGTGGAAGCACAGTGACCTTTTCATAGCCAAGGTATGGCTGTAAATGTACATGTTTACCGGGTATGTATGTGTGCAACAGTGTGTGAGGAACAATGGGGGCAGACAGTTTGACCTTGCATGCATAACACTTGACACAGCTAGCTAGTCTTCATACAAGTCACCTGGGTGTTCTGTAGTACCACAGGCTCATACATATGGAGGAGGTTACTAGAGTACTGGCAGTAGCCATTACTTTAACCCCAGCAGAATCACTTATCAGCACCTGTTGCCCCTGACATTGCTGGAAACTGTTTGAACCCCAGGGTCACATATATTTCTATCCCATCCACTCAACCTTGCTGCAGTTGATGACGGTATACATGTTACTATGCATGACATGTTTGGGGAGTGTAGTCCTGACACAGGGCAAACTCTGGTAGCCAAACCTGACTCTCCAGCATATGTATCTGCTCTCTCATATGTGTGTCAGGCCTCTTGTGCTGGTAATGCACATGGAGTTATAGTCTTGTACTTTGGACAGGTGTCAAAGGGCTGAGCATAACATTGCCATCCTGGCATGGCACAGACACCTGTGGACAACATGACCATTAACCAGTGGGACAGTACAGATTACAGGCTGTCTGTGTGGAACAGGTGTTGAGGGCCATGGCTGACCTTTGCAGGTGTTAACATAGCCTGTAAAGATGCTGCAGATGTATGCATAGGTGCATAGCAGACAAGCCATGCTGCTAATGTATTGTTGTACTGACTGGATATGGTCACTTTTCCTATGTGGTGAACCACATAAAAGCAATTCCTGATGTCTGCCAATATTTGTTGCCTGAATGCAACTATGTTGCCAGCCAGGTTACCCAGGTCTGTCACCGAAGTCTGTGTGTTTACAGGATTGGTGCTGATGTGGAAGCACTGAGGACATGTCCTTGCATATGGCATGCTGACACAGTTGTCTGCATTCAGCCTGAGGCTAGGAACTTGACAGCATCCCATACCCACTGTATAGCCCATTGCAGTGTGTGAACAGCAGTTTGTGGCTCAAAGAGAGTATGAAAAATACTTAACACTTCACACAGCCTTAGGCTGTACCTACATATGTGGGTGGTGCCAATTAGCATTCATGCCTGTATGCATGTGGATTACTGGGGACACCAGGTAGTCACAGGGCCTTCACATGTCGACATATTGCACCCACATAGGTGACACGCAGTGTGTGTGTGATTATCAAATGTGGAGTGTGGGACACAACTTGTAATAATGTGACAAGTTGGGAGGACATACCATGGCCAAGGCAAGTGCAACACACAGGACTTCTAGTGGTTTGCTACGATGACACCTTCGTTGTATGACATTACCTTAGCTTACAGTATTTGTCATAACATTAGGGTGCTTCTGATGTGCAATAACTGCTCTATGCAATCAGTACATAATGGTATGACATGTTTGTTGTCCTACACTCTTGGGACCTCTTTACTGTGTCCGTCGTTGTCACAGATCACACCTTACCAAACATGGACTGCAACCTGCAGGGTGGTACAGACATACCTCTCAACTGTACAGATTTTCACAGGATGTCCCACGTTTTGCCTCATATTTTCTGTCCATTTTCTCATAAACTTGCTTTTTTTGGCAAACCATTGACAAATCATTGAGAATTGATTTCAACAAATAATGACAGACGTGAGTTTCAGACTTCATACCCTTCAGAATATTTCTACTAATGCAAAACCTGTTATTCTATCAACTCTCTACACTTCCATATGAAAGATTTCAATGGATATAAATTAAAATCCCAATGATATACTTTAAAAATATATAAAAAAATCGTATGGTTTAGCGCTTTCATCTTAAACAATATGACATCATCAGAACCACACAAATGAAAAAAGCTGGGTATTTTATACAAAACATTAAAGCAGACACACCCCTTAAATTAACCAATCTAATCCATTAGATATTTAACCCCTTGTAAATCTAAAAAAAACTAAACCAATGGACAAACTTAAACTTTAAGTGGTCTATTTTTTAATTCACTGGCTATAGAGATAATCTCGTTCAGGCCAGGCAACAAAGTTACATTGAACCTTAACTGCCAATACATCACTTTTTAGACCAATTTATTCTTCCAATCTCCACAGTATGCTGTCAAATTAATTTGTTTTACAATAAAGAACTTAAACTTCTCAAATCATGCACAGACTAGTGAATGCCTAGCTAAGGCACTTTTACTACCATTTTTTTGAATGCTATAGATATGTTGATAAATATGCTTATTAAAACATTATTTGTTTTGCCAATATAAAAAGCTTTGCATTTTGTGCAGGTAGCAAAATAAATTACTATTTCTGTAAGGCAGTTAAATCTTCCACCCCTGGCATAAGTCCTAATTTTATCCTGTAGCCACCCTTGATAGTTGCACTCAATATATCCACACTGGTTGCATTGTCCACATCTTGAATTTTTGGGAAAATTATCTGCACAACCAATATTTATTTTCCAAAATACTCTTAAAATTACTCTTTCTTTTTAAAGTGAATGTTGGTTTAACATCCTTAAACCTCTTTGTACCCTAATCATTACTAATAATGAACCATTTTTTGTAATAATTTTCTGCATACCCTTTGTATTTAAAGAATAATGAATAACCATATTATTATGCAAATCTAATGAATGTTAAACACTGGATATACCCCTCTCTTTATTTTTAAATCCTTGCTTAATAATAGGACCATATAAACCTTTATGTTCGCCCCAAATGTGTTCCTCTACCTCTTTCAGAGAGGAAATAGGGTAGTTACACTCTACAAACATCTTTCTCAACAAATTAAATTCCTTTGTACAAATATTGTCATCCAAAGTCAATCTGGATACCCTAATAAACTGAATTTTTACTAAATCCCTTTTCTGGTGATAGGGGTGGCAACTAGAATAATACACGTAGGAATTGCAATGTATTGGTTTTCTATAAATCCTTGTACTGAAGTTTTCTGTGGGTTTACGTAAAATCTTGATATCCAAATATGTAATTTCTTTGGGATCAATGTGATAGGTAAACTCAAAAAAATCTGTACTATTATGCATCTGCCCCAAAAATTCATTAAACTGGTCAACCCTCCATTGTCAAAGGATTAATAAATTGTCCAGGTATCTATAATATGCCTTACAGCACTTAAATAATGGAAGCCTGAAAAGGGTAGCCAACTCCCACCTTAGCAATACACCATTTGCAAACACTGGGGCACAAATTGCACCCATCAGTACTCCAGAGCATTGCTTATAATATTCATTGCAAAAAACTAAAAAATTATTAGACAAAATAATTTCCATAAACTCGTGTATTAAAACCTCATAATTTTCAGATAGTTCTCCGTATGCTTTCACAATCTCATCAAACCATTGGAGACCTAGATCTTGTGGAATAACAGAAAATAGACTTCTAATGTCACAGGTAATAAAATTGTTAAAATCATGGTCGATCAATCTCAATTTATCCAATAAATCCCATGAGTCATGAATAATGTGCCCAAACGGTGTAAATAACTTTTTAAGTTTAGTGTCAACAAACATCACCAATGGCTCAGTAATGGATCCAACAGATGCCACCACTGGTCGCAAAGGTGGGTCACAAATGTTTGAATAAAGCTACAAAATCCCCAAAATTTTGGGGATCACAGGGTGACAAACCAGCAAATAATCATACAAGTCCTGAGACAGTTGGTCAAACAACAAATGCTCATCTAGTGCTATTCTAATCGCTCTGTAGGCAATATTTACTTCGTTCATAGACACTGAATTATACACAGAAGAATCACACAACAAACTCAACATGTGCCCCTGATAGTCGATATTATACATAATGACAAGGCCTCCACCCTTGTCAGTGCACATACACCTAAAGTCAGTGTCCTTTGTGATATATTCTAAAATGTCTCTGTCATAGGGTGATAAATTGTAATATCAGTGCTGGCATTGTTTGTGTAGCAGATCTCTAATTTCTTTTTCACATACTCTTTCATATATTTGAATAGCCAGGTGAAGGGGTGGATTTGCTACACCTTTTCTCTTTAAACCATCACCAAAAAAAGTGCCAGCTTTGTCAATTTTGTCATACAGAATATTTAAATTTAACTTTCTTGTAAAGAGCTACAAATCAACCAGTGAATGTTCAACATTTGCCCTACAAGAGGGAATAAAATTGAACCCTTTTGAAAACAATGTGTGATGTGCAGGTTCGACTGAAAGCTCAGTAAAGTTATAAATATTAAACTGTTTCTAAGATGTAACTTTAACAGTACCTGTAGAATCCGAGTGAATAACCTCGGACATTATCTCCTCCCCCAATCGTTGCTCATTTTCTGCTGCCTCCTCTGTTTCTGACCCTGGTTCCCCTTCAAGGTTTTCAGTTGTTGTTCGCAGCTCTGACTTGCCCCTGTTGATTGGCAATGCACTGAGAATGCCTGGGTGGTGGTGTCTCTAAAGGGACCAAAGCATTATCATCCACATTAATTAGTTCTTAATCTTGCTCGATATTATTACTGTTGTGAATGATGTTATCCAGTTCTTTACCAAAAGGCTTGGGGTATACAGTTTTTTTCATATAATCTGCATCATCCCTAGCCAATTTCTTCACTTTCTTATCTCTAGATACAGCGATTTTTTTCTCAACTTGTGCAAAAACATTTTCATATTCAATTTTATGCTGAGGGAATATTAAATCTTGTGTGATAGAGCTAACCAGTTTTTGCACCATGTTCTTAAAGTCTACAAGGCATCTTTTGTTTTCTCTTATAATAATTTTCATTAAATCAAGACCTGTCTGGTCAAAAAGTTCCAACAGTTTCATATGGAACACAATATTACGTACCATGCCTTATAGGTTCATAGATTGGTACTAGGCTATCGCCCCTAGGGCCTATACAAGCCTAGCCATAACAACTCCCTGGCTATTTCTTCCCACACTATTTACTTCCCTGGACCCCTGTCTAGCAGGGTGACTGACGTGATCCCCAGGGTGAATTTCCTTTCTCCCATTAAATCGTCAAGGTTGCTTTTGAAGAGGGCCAAAGAGGCACTCTGCTTGACATGTATGGGCAGTCTATTCCAGAGTCTGGGGAGTGTCTGGGTCAGGAACCCATCCCTCCAGCATGTTTTGTTTATTGTGATGACAAGGTTTAGATCCCTGGAGTGTGTGGCTCTGAGGGATTGGGATTGCTTTAAGTGTAGCATGTCCAACAGCTCTGGGTTTGACATGGCCTTATATGTTAAGCAGAGATCGCCTCTGAGTATATGATATGCGACAGAGTATAGCTGGAGTTTTTTAATGTGGTCAGCAAACGGCATCTGCTTTAGGCCTGTGATTCTTTTAGAGAGGTATTTCTGCAGTCTTTCCAGTTGTTGCAGGTGTCTTGAGAGGTACATACCAAATGGGGCATTGTATTCTATAACGGGTCTAATGAGTGATGAGTACAGTGGGACAATGACCTCCTTTTTTCTGGATGAAAAGCCCTTAATGATGAGGTGTGCCACATAGAAGGATTTCCTGACTGCTGTGGCAATGTGGTTATTGAAGGTAAGACCACTGTCCACCTGTGTCCCTAAGTCTCTTATCACACTTTAGGTGTTTAGTGTACTGCCACCTATGTGGTAATTCACGGGTACATGTTTTTTCCCAAAGGGGATAACTATACATTTCTTGGCATTGAGCTTGAGCCCATGGCTCTGGCACCAACCATCTGTTTCTGTAAGGCCCTTTTGTAGAGTATCCACATCATTTGGGGATTCAATAATGGCTCCCAGTTTGCAGTCATCTGTGAACTTTGTTAAACAGAGTCCCTTAGTGTTGGCCTGTACTTCAGAGAAGTAGATGCCAAACAAGAGTGGTCCCGGGACTGAACCCTGAGGTACTCCACTTGTCACTTGTCTGAAGCTGGGTATGGAGTCAGCTACTTTTACAGTGTGGATTCTGTCAGTAAGCCAGTAGGCAACCCATTGAGTGACATAGGGATTAATGCCTATTTCCATACCCCAAGTCCATTTGGGATGTGGCCACTTTTGGCACTTTCAGCCAAAAATGCATTGTCCAATATAACGGATTTATATTTGAAAAGTTGCTTTTCTAGGAGCTGAATTTGTTCCAGTAAGGTAAGATGCCTACCATTATCTGTCATACCTCTATCATGCCATTCTGAAATCACTGCATTATCAAGCTGTCTATTAAACTGCGATGTACAGGAAAGATCATTTAAAAGTGTCTCACCAGTTTGTTGTGTTTGTTGCATAAAGCCATTCCCATCAACAGTATTGTTGGCCAAAGCCTTCGTTTCCTGGACATTAACATTTGCAAACAGTTCTTGCCTCAAGGAATTTGTAATTTGCCATGCAACTTGCTGTGTGAGCTGCTGTATAAGTAATGTAAGATCAATGTTCCCTGTTGTAAAAGACTCAGTTGTGTTTGGGAACAAAGCCTGTGATTCCCCGGTAGCCATATTACAAACTCCTATACAACAAGCCAGAAATAAAACTAAACAAAGGCAGGAATTTCTAGTATAAATCCACAAACAAAAACACAAAACAAGGAGCTCCAAAGGACCAGGAAACCTTTCCCAATGAAAGATTTTAATGAATGTAAATTAAAATCCCAATGATACACTTTAAAAATATATAAAAAAATCGTATGGTTTAGCACTTTTGTCTTAAACAATATGACATCATCAGAACCACACAAATGAAAAAGCTGGGTATTCTTATACAAAGTGTTAAAGCAGACACACCCCTTAAGTTAACCAATTTAATCCATTAGATATTTAACCCCTTGTAAATCTAAAAAAATACTTAGATTAGAACACCTACCTATCCACTTGTATGTACTATAGTGCTACGTACAAATTACATGCACCACAGAGTTTATATGCCTGGAACATAATGTACTACCTTTTACAACAACTAATGTTGGAAATGGCTTCAAGGATGGTGGTATACACCACCCTTAATAGCAACTGGTCTCATATATTGCTCTTACAGACCTGGACAAGTGATAGAGTAACAGACGTTGCATCAGCATGATGTTTCAGACAGGTATGAAGTCTGATGCTGACATGTGCGTCACTACAGCAACTGTCACATATTTGGCAACAATTTGTCATAAATGCCCATTATTAGTGGACACAGACCACATATATGTTGCAAACATCTGGATATTCTGCATACATCTGTACAAATGACTGGTATGGCCTGTAGAGTTTAACATGGTGCATGTAAGGCAGATGCCATTAACAGGCTCTTTAAATTAATGCCATGGGGATGGGGCTAAACAAGCCTTAAAATAGTATAACTAACACAAACACAACAGCCACAGGGGATATGCTTCACACACAAACACACCCAGTACTATAGTTGACTGTATTGACATTCAAACACTTACCTATCTACTTGCATGTACTAGTGTGCTGCCTACTCATCACACACACCATGAAGCTTACAGGGTTGATAAATGTCCAAAGGTACTTCTAAGGTGAATGACATCAGCAACCATTGTAAAGCAGGGCAATGGGAAGTGTACTGGGTGGAACAGGCCACAAATGGTATACCAACACACACACAGGGCATATGTTTCGCACACACACAGGGGATATATTGCTCATACACATACACTCACAGCTGCCAGTCCTGAGATTAAAACCCTTACCTATGTAGTTATTTGTACTATAGTGTTACATAGTTATCACACATGCCACGGAGCTTATAGGGCTGACAAGAGTCCAAAGGTACTTCTAAGCTGAATGACATCAGCAGGCCTTGTAAAGTAGGGCAATGGGAAGTGTACTGGGTGGAACAAAATGGTATAACCAATACACACAGAGGATATGTTTCCCACACACACACACACACACACACACACACACACACACACACACACACACACACACACACTCACTCACAGTTTCCAGTGCTGAGATTAGAATGCCTAGCTATCTAGTTATTTGTACTATACTGTTATGCAGTTATCACATGTGCCATGGAGCTTGTAGGGGTGGAGGCTGTCCAAAGGTACTTCTAAGGTGAATGACATCAGCAGGCCTTCTAAAGTAGGGCAATGGAAAATGTACTGGGTGGAAATGGGCTCAAAATACTTTAACCTACAAACACCTACACACACATTTGGCAGGATTGAGATTAGAACCCCTGATTATCTAGTTATTTATACTGTAGTGTTACATAGTTATTGCACATACCACAAAGCTTATAGGGCTGAAGGATGTGCAAAGGTACTTCTAAGGTGAATGATATCAGCAGGACTTCTAAAGTAGGGCAATGGAAAGTGTACTGGCTGGGAATGGCCTTAAAATTCTTTAACCTACAAACACACACACACACACACACACACACACACACACACACACACACACACACACACACACACACACGCACACGCGCGCACACACACATGCACACAAAAAGGCGGATGTTGTGAGATTACAACCCCTACCTTACTACTATTACACAATGGAGATCACCTTCATGCTGGCACATGCCACTGTTTACACCTGGTGTGCAATTGTCTGCAACCGGACATCACTCTGTGCCTTTCAGGGTGTCTTTGTCTATGACTCTCTGTGTCTGTGTGTGTCTCCCTCTCTCTCTCTATCACTGTCTGCCTCTCTCTTCCCCATATGTCTATGTATGTGCATGCTTGAAATATATTTATATGTTGCCTATATATATATATATATATATATATATATATATATATATATATGTGTGTGTGTGTGTGTGTGTGTGTGTGTGTGTGTGTGTGTCTCACACTCAACAGATGCAGATATAGCACACCTGGACCACCTAGAGATAGCTAAGGGTAATCATGTGTGATGGGTGTGGGTAGAAACAGTTAAGGTGTACATAGCTGTCTGTATGCAAAGATATATATGCACAATATAGTTGTATAGTCCGATGTGGGTTTACACATGGGCTTTAATTCTCTAAGTGTAAAATCATGCCCAGTATGACCTTCTATAGTAAGAGTGGGAGTCTACTCCAGAGATAGGTGTACTCCAGTCCAGTGTTTTGTGTGCAACTGTGGGGGACAATGGGCCAAAAATAGGGAGATATTTGAAGTATTGCTCTTATACACTTAGTTGCTAGAGTAACAGGGTTTGTTGTAGCAGACATCTTCTGACATATATGACATCTGAGACTGAAATGTCTGTCATTACTTACTGACATAAATCCTCAGATCATCACAGTGATTTACCAGAGACATAAAAGATTTATGATGAACACACCAAAATTATGAGCCAAACTATAGACATTCTGGCCAAATCCGGCCAGTTGAGAGGTGTGGCTGTAGCCAATTGGCTGATGAAGCTGTATAAACAGTCCAGCACCTCAGTCATATACTGACTGGGGATCTCCTGGTTGTGTGGTATCCTTCTTAACTGAAACGTCATATCCTGGTGTGGTACAGAGTGCATTGTACTGAACAGACATTTCCGTAATATGTGTGGTATATTCGATATATCACTGTGATTTCTTGGTATGTCAGTGGCAGATCAGTGTAGATTAATGTGGTGAACCACTGACAGACAGTTGTTTATAGGTTCATAGGTACAGGTTTGTTATAACTTGTTCTCAGTACTGACACAGTAAGGAGGCAGCCATTTCTAACCTGGCACTACACTGATTTTCAGAAACCTGCTGTCCTACTTGGCACTGTGTAGGTTACTCCAAGCTGTGTACTCGCCAAATGTGTGGCCCCCTGTCCCTGAATTGTCCAGCTTTTCTGCAGTAATGGATATTGACTTGAGGACAGTGTGTACTACTCCTACCGTAGGTGTAGCTGACATGCAATATATTCTGCAGAGACAGTCTTGAAACATGGACCCTGTCAAGCACAGTACTGTACCTAGACCACTAAGCCACAACAGCCAACAGTAAGTGCTGCCTACTTCCTGACGGTATCAAGCATGCATATATAGAACTCATTGACCCCTGCATATTGTGGACATGTTACAAGTTAGCAAGCTGATTGCGAAGACCTGGGAATGTGTGCTCTGCTGCTGTTACCCTACAAACATAAATGTTCCTGCATTTCTATGAGGAGACAGGTATGATGAGGGAGGATGGCATACCTCTCAGCTGCCCACATTTCCACAGACTGTGCAGAAGTTTGCTTGACATTTTGATTCCATTTAGCATAGTATTATGCTTGTGTTGGAGAATACTGGCATATCACTAGAGAGCAAAGGTTAGACAGTTATGACAGACATTTGAGTTTCAGACTTCTTACCCTTCAGAGACTTAAGGCAACTGCAAGACCTGCTGTGATATCACTGTGTCTATTTGTAAGTGGTATACTTCATCATTGCCTTTATCTGCCACACATTTCTTTCTGGCTTTGTACGGCTGACTTGCTGTGAGAGGCTGAGAGGTATGTATGGGATTTCAACATTGACATCCATGCACGTGACCTATAACCCCGCAGTTTGTTAGTTCCCCACATATACAGCAGTGGGCATTGTCACGTAGGGAACTACTGCATATTCTGCGTTAACCAGCATTTGGTGGACATTTCTTGTTGTCCCACATAACTGTCAGTTGTCTGCTACTATTCCTGTAGGCCACCCCATTCCTTTACATACACACAGCAATACCATAGATATGCTAGCACAATGTAATGTGGCATTAACTTGTTGTTAAGAAGAGTGACTTACCTTGTGCCTGCATCAGTTATGAGGACAGTGCTTGAGGGCTGACTCTGTTGGATGCACATAGTACACAGCCTATACATGGTAAGGTACAGGTAGTGTGATGTGTGTGGCATCCTTTTTACTGTGTGTGTGAGTCAGAGAGAGAAGTGTCAGTCCCTGGGTCCCTAGGGTGATAGTGTATGTGCTATGCATTGCCTCTTTGCCAAGGCCAGGGTGTACTGGGCCTGCCTACATCTGCCTACAGGGAGATGCTCAGGGGGTTCCTTCACCAAGTTCCCCTGTGCCTGTGGGGACCTTGGCAATGGTGGGAGGCTGCATCCCCCTTCCCTGTGATGTTCCTGTCGCAGCTGTTTCCACAGGATCATATTGTATAGCATGGCAGATACTATGAACATGTGCGCACATGTGGCTGGAGAGTACTGCAAGGGTCCTCCTGATATGTCAAGGCAGTGGAACCATGACTTGAGCAGCCCAAACGCATGCTCTGTGATGTTTATAGCTTGTGCGTGTGCCTCATTATGGCATTCTTCAGTGTGTGTGCATGTGTGTGTGTGTGCAAGTGTGTGCATTTCTGATGGGTGCCATCATCCAGTTCCAGTGTGTAGCCAGTATCCCCCACAAGATGGCCATATAGGATGTCCCCCCTGGCAATTGCCTGGTACAGCTGTGAGGCATGCCAGATGTGGGAGTCATGATAACTGCCAGGGCTGCCAGCACACACATTGATGATAATGCCCTGGGCCCTGCACATGACCTGGCAGTTGATGGAGTGAAAGCCCTTGCAGTTGACATAGACTCTACCCTCTTCACCGAGTGTTGCTTTGATGTGGACATGGGTGCAGTCTATGCCACCCAGTACCTCTGGGTAGTTTGCTACATGGTGGAAAAGATGCATATTGCTGGTCCTCTCCTTAGGGGTGCTGGGGAAATAAATATGCTCATTGGCATGTCTTAGCATGACATCCAGAAACTGGTGGAGTACCCTGGACGTGAATGCTTGTGAGACCCCCATGATGCCCCCAGTAGGTCTTTGGAAAGTACCTGTAGCTAGTATTCTTAAGGCTACACATACCTTTGTTTCAACTGGGATGCATTCCCCTCTGTTGGCTCTTTGTCTGAGGTGAGGGTGGCAGAGCTCAGTGAGTTGCTGAAGTATATCCCTGTCCACCCTAAAGCACTCTACTATCTCCAGCCAATTTAGCCTCCTAAAAGGTTACCCTGGGTCTAAACACTCTTCTCCTCTTCAGTCTTGGCTGGTTGTCAGCATCCTCCTCATCACTTCCCTCAGTCTGTAGCACATAGAGATGTAGCAAAGCAGCAGCCCCTATCATTTTGTCAGTTAAAATTCCCAAGTGTGTACTCCGATGGTACAGAGGTTGTGGGAAAAAACAGACTGATGGGTGTTTGCATACTTTTTACTGGTGTGCTCCAGATGCTGCCTATGTGATTGGCTGGCTATGATACATTCCACCTGGCAGCTATATTACTGAGGGGTTTGAGTGGACCACTGTGAGTGGCAGAGGCCTTATTAGTGATTTGTAGTTAATTTTCTTTATTCTATTTCCTTTTATTTTTTCAATTCCTCTATGCTTTGGTACAGAGGTTGTAGGAAAAAACAGACTGATGGGTGTTTGCATACTTTTTACTGGTGTGCTGCAGATGCTGCCTGTGTGATTGGCTGGCTATGATAGATTCCACCTGGCAGCTATATTACTGAGGGGTTTGAGTGGACCACTATGAGTGGCAGAGGCCTTATTAGTGATTTGTAGTTAATTTTCTTTATTCTATTTCCTTTTATTTTTTCAATTCTTCTATGATTAAGTTCCGCTGTGCGCCTCGCAAACCCATGGAGCTAGCGTAAGCACTGTTGAGCAGAAAAGGCCCTTCCCTAAACACCAGCATGCTTAGCTGTCCTCAAACCAGCTAAGCACAGGTAAGCAGCCTCAGACACATCCCCTTGCTTAACTGTGCTTAGCTGAGCACAAATAGAAGCCACGGAGGTCCATTGTGCTTAAACCAAACATGATACATTGTATTGGTCTATATAAGATCTTTGAACACTTAGGTTGTTGAATGACGAAACATCAACACCTAAACATCAAAATCTAATAAACGCGACAGGCCAATTACGCAATTTTTTTCCCAGGGAAAAAATTTGTTTGGCCAGCAAAAAAAAAAAAACCTCTAAAACCCTAATCAAGTGGGGAGCTTCGCCCCCCACACCCTCGTAACAAATATACCAACTCCAAGATCACTCTATATCAGGGAAAAGGGAAAATCACCAATGATGACAAAGCAAAATGTTTTCCCAGGGAAAAATGTGTGTAATTGGCCTGTCGAGTTTATTAGACTTTGACGTTTAGGTGTCGATGTTTCGGCATTCGACAACCTAAGCATTCGAAGATCTAAGCTAAACCCTGTGGTATGACATAATCCTGCTGTTTATTAAATGATACTTACAGAAAATGGTTTCCACATCAGCACTACATAGTATCTACACAAAATGATTTACAACATTTGTTTAAATTACAGTTTATTTTCTTCCTTAAACCAAGACTTTCTTGGAATCTGCTCCATTTCTTTTTTTCTGAACTTCACATGTTGTCTTCATTTCTGATCTCTGTAATATATTTCCTTTGACATCTGAGGCATTTTATTGTTTGACTGCTCATTTCTTACTTGATGTTACCTTTACTGATCACAGATATTGGACAAATGAACTTTTTACTGAATTAGATATAACTTACTTAAGGAGGATTGTAAGTAGTTAGAGATTAGATCAGTGTATGTCTGTTTGATGTATATTTTATATTTTTAATGCGTCTTTCATGGCTACTCAGGAATTGCAACAAACTACCATAAGATGTCTCCATCTGGATAATTTTCTTTACTGATGTATACAGTTAATCACACTCAGAGTCTCTTGACGTTGTCCTGTTGCACTGATTACCACATTTTGCAATGGTCTGTCTCCACTGCTGTTTGAATACTTAACGAGTTATTTTACTATTAGAAGTGTACCAGGGTATGTGTTTGTCCATTGATATTACAATATCTAACTTTGCTATAATTGTAGCACAAATATAACATTGGTGAATGGTGGTGGATGTCTTCATCCACATTATGCAGCTTGCAAGAGGCAGGATAACCATGTTTTTGTTATATGTAAAACAGACAGCAGCTGATCTCTAGCTTAGTGTCACATTGTAATTAAATAAAATAAATAGAGACTTCCTTATTTATAAAAAACAATATAACACTGTTGTTTAGGACTTAACTTGATAAAGGGCAGAGTGACTGATTCAGATTTTACATCTGAGGATGTAACATCCTTGGTCTGTGCTTGAAAACAGTCCATTGAAATCAGTGCACTAACCTGCCAAATAATAAATAAATATAAATAGATAAATAAATAAATAAATAAATAAATAAACATGCTATCTCACTTAACTCTACTTATAGGCAGAACACTTCATTGTCAATCAAATATTTCTCTTAAATTTGTTGGTTTTATGATTTAAACTTCCCAGCCTCTTGAGCAGTTTAATTTAAATAGTGAAAGATCAAAGTACTCTAAAGGCATCAAAAAGAAATGCTATTGACTCGTTGATTTATTTTATTTATATTAAAACTGAAAATATAATGACAACTTGAGGTTTTTGATGGTACATCCAACACTGTAGTGGTTGGAATTAAAGAGAACATTACCTACAAGAGTTAGCAAACTCAGCATGCAGCAGTTTTTATGTTTGCTCTGCACAGATGAATCACAGACCACCACTGACAAGCTAAAATATCATCTCAATGAATATGTGATTTGAGACAGTTCAAATATGCATCTGGAAAATGCAAATATTATATACTGAAAATATATCTTCTTTGCATAAAATATCTTGTTAGATATAAGAACAGAATCAAGCATACATATGTACATATAGCATGTCTGGAAAATATGCAATGTGTCTTTAAAAGTATATGGTGCCTTTAACTGTACCACTGTATGGGATGAATATTTTCACAGCAGTTAGCAAGATAACAAGGTTTTGAATGACAATATAGTTGTAGATAAAAAGATGAAATAAAGCAGTGAATTGGGAAATTGATATCCTTGTTGGAGGAACATCTGAAGAAGGAACCTGGAAACAGAGCTGGATCATGGTCAAATGGGGCCCTAGGCAGGGTAATGGATCAGGGCCTCTTCCAGCCAGCACCCCCCCCCCCCACAGCCAGCGCCCCCACACACAGCCAGCACCCCCTCAACCATTCTAGCCCCATTACTTGGCCATCTCTCTCACTTATTATAAGCACTGTTCAAACCTCTCAGTGTCCACACTGTTTTCTTCTTTACTTCTACAGTGATTACAGTATTTGGATTTAATTTAAAACTATTATTACAAATATTTTATAGCACAAAGACTAATAGCCATTTCCTAAACAAAAGAATACAGTTTTGCAATGGAAGTCGACTTAGCATCAGCAACAGTAAACTTCCCTGCCCCTGAAGCTCACATTCTTTGAAACCTACATTCATAGTAAAAGCATCTGGCCAGTGATGGATTAAGTATACCTTTGAGTTGTTTTCGAAACATGGCCCCCTGCACACTTTTCTTAGGACCATGCAAAAATTCATGTGTTCTTTGATTCACCTTCCTGATAGTGTTCAATGAACTTCCTTATTTAACTCAACCCCACTTGTTAGTGATTGTTTTTACATTTGCAGTTTTAAACATTTTTCCAGTAAGCAATAAAGCAAAACATAAGAACCACAATGACAAAACTGTCAATTTCAGAACATTTCAACCATAAAAGGCTACTCAAATGGCTGTCATTATAAATCACCAATATCAGTAAATATTCACAATCCCTGTAGAATTAAATGTCATCTGAATAATTCCTCATTAAGGAAAACTATATGATGGCAAATAACTTTCCATTTCAGTGTTTCATCTATAAATTCAGTGGTTCCTCCCATTGAAATGGTGTTCTGGTGATATGCAATAGGGAATCTGTGGCAAACTGGCAACATGTTCATAGTTGCTAGACATCTCATCCAAAGGTGAACACACTCAGGAGTGCAATACCCCCCCATGCTGACTGTCATTAACAGACTGTAATCCTCAGTGAAACTACAGAAAAAGAAAGAAATGAAAGGAGACCTGGCAGCTGGTGTGAAAGCACTTCTTTTTAAAAATTAAAGGTCAGAGCTTGACTCTGAACAAAGTCAATTGACTAGATAGTGCCCTTAAGTGGGGCATTTTACACACACGCACATACACTCTCCTTACTGGAATAGATCCATCATGTTGTTGGTTGTATATCTCCCACACTCAGTTTCTTACAGACGTTTTTGCACACTTGTTCTAAAGAGCAACAAATCCATGTTTGCTCAGTCGAGGCTTCGTATTGCAAATGTTGACTTCTAAATCGCTCAAGCAGTTTGATGTACTGCAATGCTGAGGTTTTCAGGACTGACTGAAGTCCCCCATGTTGAGATAGCTTCTGCGAGATCCCAATGCTTGCTGTGTTTGGTCAGAAACTTTGCAAGGTCCTAGTTCTTGCTGTTTTTGGTCAGGATTACTTAAGTTTTATTGAATTTTCTATCTTTATTTTTATAATGAACCAAACCAACATGGATCCCCCAAGCCAATGTGTGCCATGGACAACTGCCTAGGTTGCCTAATGCTGGATCCAGTCTGCCTGTAAAGATAGAAGGGGAGAATCCATTCATTACAATCCTGTGGAGTTGAACTTGCAGAATTGCTTTCATATCGAGCTGGAAGCTGGGCCTGGGAGAAGCTTGCAGTCCTGGAACTTTATTTTTAAGACAGCCTGTCACCTGGATGGGCTGTATTGATGGTGAGTCTTTGGTAAAAGCAGCATAAAGTACTAAGTAATTTATCTGGATTTACAACCAACCTTTGTGACTATTTTATTAAAAGATAAACAACATGACTGCAATGTTAAATAATTGTTATACACCTTTTAAAGATCAAATGCAATAAGCATATAACAAGCAGGGCAGTGGTTGGTATCCCCAAGCCCATTATGGACCCCATAGCTTATGGCGTGGATGCATACCCCAAGGCCTCAGATATATGTTATTAACCAGCAGGCTGAGGTTTAAGCCTCTTTGCCCTAAGCAATTGTCTTTGAGATGGAGACATATCGGTCTTCCTGACTTAACACCACAAAAGGACACAGAACTATAAAGAAGGGAGAGAATATAAGGGGTTTTTGAGGCCACAAAGTGGCCACTCACCTGCGTGCTCCAGCATGGTGTTTTCCCCTTAACAAGGCCTCTTGCAGGAGAACCATACAGATTTTAACTACTAGAAAAATTGGGATAAGCAAAACCATCAATGCACATTTGTTGAAAACAATCATTGACAGATTCAAATAGTTGCAGATTAAACAGATCAGTACTGAACTAATTTAAGTGAATACCATCAGAGGCATAAAAATCCATATCTAGCTTTGCCAAGCCATTGTGCTGAAGAATCGGTAAACTGATAGAATCTGCAGCAAGGCCAACTGTTTAATTCATGAAACATCTGAATAACTTGATCAGTGAAATCATCTTGACATCTTTACAACAAAATCAGGGTATTACCTCCAACCAGAAGACCACAAAGTGAGGGTGTAATGTCACTAAAGTGTGAAAGTTGGCAAAACTTGTAGGTAACATCACCCTCTTTGACACCACAGTTAAATCATTGCCTCCCAGGTGAACAATTAAGGCAGTAGTCTTATGCCAACTGAAAAATAATTGCTGCAAAACATCCTGAAATTGGACAGGCCTGGGATATCAGTCGAGGTGGTTATCCAAGCCTTTTGATCAAGTAAGTCTGATAAAGCACTGGAGTATAATGTTGCTCTTGAAGCCACTATGATGACAAAGGAATGCCTCAGAGTCCATAACACCTGAAAAGTAAAATTGCCCAGTTGTTTCCTAATGTATGAAAAGAAGGTGTCAGATAGCTATCTACCTGTCTTTTTTAACATCTTAGCTGAGTGCACCTCAAAAAGGAGGTCAGAGGTTCAACCTATACAGAAGGTGTGAGAGGAGTAACCTTGAAGAGTAATGCCTTACTGAACTAAGGCTCTGCATAAGGTCACATTAACTTTGAAGGCTGGAATCAAATGTCCGGATCTTAGGCAAAACAATGGACTGGAGGGTGATATGCTATGCACTGCTCTTTGCAAGGTACAATCCCCATGGGCTAGGCAAATGACAAGTGGTCAGGATTACTAAAGTTTTGATCACCTCAAATGGATTAGTCTGGCATGGATTTCCTTAGCCAAATTAGGGCATAATCTTTGGTCAAGAACACATCCTCCAAATGGATGGACTGTAAGAATTTGTTTACCCTGAAAGCCCTAGCATAAAGGCAAGCGTACAGGGTACCCTAAATAATAAATGAATGGAAATTGTTTGACACATAATAACATCCCAATATGATGTGACCCAAAAACACACAGCATATAGGTTTACTGGAGTCTTGCAGTGTTCCTTTAATGTTCACCCATCCCTTCACCATTCTTGTGACTAATCTGTGCCCAGTAGTATCAGGAAGTCTGAAGACACAAGCCAACTAGCTTAATACTGCCAAGGGAATCTGTGAGGTGCTGGGTGCCTCCTTCAGTAAACATCTCTGAATTAAAAACTGAACTATGACTGGAATAGACCAATGTATAACATGCTGGGGAGGTTCTTATAACATTTCTTGAACACCTGCAGTGAGTAAGAGTAGGCCTTTTTGGTATTATGACCTCATAACTTGGAAAGAAGTACACTAGCTAATCTTTGCCAATCATTCAGACCTCTGGATGAATCAGAGTCCCAAGAGGTGCCACATCTGGCACTAGTTGCCAGAACCTGGCAAACTGAAATCAAGATAAACTGTCAGCAGTGCTATTTTTCTTGTCTGGTATGTGCCAATTAGAAATATTTAAGTTGATCTGGAGGCTTAACAGGATTAGAACCTTATCCACTTGGAAACTGTCAGCAGTGCTATTTTTCTTGTCTGGTATGTGCCAATTAGAAATATTTAAGTTGATCTGGAGGCTTAACAGGATTAGAACCTTATCCACTTGGATTTAGAAGATCTTTTGACTAGACCCTCTATTACTGCTAGACTATCAGAGAAAAATATTACACTCTTATTGCAGAAATGCTCTAGCTGTATTAACATGGCTATCCAAATGTGTAAAATCTCCAAGAGGGTGATGCCCTTCTTTCTCTCATCAGAACATGAAAAGGGCCATTCCAATGGTCCATCTCCATTGGAAACAATCACCCATCCCGAGTGCCCCTTGCAGTATCAGTGAAAAAACAAAATTGTTCAGAAGAAACTAGCCACAGGCTCTGCCAAATTTTAAACCTGTTGAAGTAAAGCAGGAAAGTCTTCACAGCTGGAGATCTTCTCTGTTCTGATGAGTAATGCATACCCAGTGATGCTTCAGTTTGCTACCATTCAACATGCTGGATAAGAATCTGAGAAAAGTCTTGCCCTGGGAAATGGCCCTGCAGATGAAATTAAAGAAGCTGTGTAGCAGCATCCCTTTTTTAATTCTCACTTTGGGAGCTTTAAGGAATCTATCAGTTGTGGGGCTGAGACATTCCAGTTTGTCTAATGTGAGCTTAAAGGCAGTTGCTGAAGCATCATTCTACAGACCCAAGAAGGTAATGACTTGACTGAGTCCTTCTGACTTGTCTGACACTAAGGAAACCCCCACTTGGAGACATAGATTGCTGAAGATTCACATACCTTCCTCAGCTTCAGCCTTGCCCTTCATCCATCAGGAAGTAATCTTCTAAGTAGTGCTTAGCAGCTTCTCTGAGAGCACACTGCTGCCAGCACCAACTAAGGGCAGAACTGAAAGTTTTGAAATGGTAGAGACTGAAGAGCAGCCCATAAGTATAGCTCTATTGAAGAAGAACTCATCACTAATGGCAAACGCAACAGAGGCCAATTATCCTCCCAGATGGGGAGAAGATGGAAGGTGGACTGAATGCATAACTTACACAGCCACGGATATGAACATTTTTTAATTACCTCAGCAGTTTGATCCACAGATGTGTAATGGATTTTGGATTGCTGCTTGACTATAAAGGCAATAACAGAAGGAGGACCCCACTGGGTGATAGAGAGAGATAGTAAATTAGATGGAATTCCCCCTGCCTATTCTTTGGAATCAAGCCAGTGGGTGAAATCTTATACAAGGGTCAGAGAGGATGTAAAAAGGGGCCAAGAACTCTTCCTATCAGAGCCTATTTCTCAATTAATTTAAAAACTTCAGTTTCTCTCCTTGTCTCAGATGAGAAGTTTTTAGCTGTTCAGGAATCCCATGGAACTGGTAATCCTAAAGCAAATCCTGAAGAGAAGCCTTTAATGAAAAACTTAACTGCCGCCTTACTGGGATAGTTAGAATGCTCAAAAGTTAGCTCATTGACCCTGATCGGGGACTGTAATGCTATGAAATAGTTCCTGTCCCCTAGAAAGATTACATTTTTGGCCGTGAAAAAGAGGCTTGTCCCTTGAAGGGAAATCTATTCTTGTGCTGATGGCTTGTTCAACTGAATTTACCCCAAGCTTAAGATTTGGTTGACCAAGTTTCATTCAACACCAAACTGCTGCATGATTTTTTTCCCACAATGTGAACAGATGTGAGCAAACCTGTAAGCAGGCCATAAACATCTCCCATTATTCTCAGTCTAACAGAACTTAGTTTTTGGTTGATGGTCTGAAGAATTGTTGTTGGCTGGGGTAATGGCATTATGTAGCATAATTCCAGAGACAAATATCAGGATGTCATTGCTCCCACCTAAGGATCTTGTCAGTTGATTTCAATTTCCTGAATCACTGGTCATAACAGGACCAGAAGGACCCCCCCCCCCCGAATGTGGTGCTCTTGTGAAGTGGATTGGCAATAGGCTAACAAAGGAAGGTCCAGACTAAGGTCCTTTTCAATAAGGATTGCAGTGTATATGGTAAAACCCAGGATCCAATTATCCCAACTTCTAACTATTGCCTTATTATAAGCTTTTTTGTTAGTGCCACAAGAGCTCCTGCAGGGTCTTTGAACCCTGAGCTCCTGTCTTTGAGAATCCTTTGAATGCCTTCTGTGTTGATCAAATCAAAGACATCTATATAAGCTCCTTGCACTACTTTCTCTTCAATGCTCAAGTTAATATGGGCCATAATGTGTGAACCAGGCGGGGAGGACACAACACTTTTAGCAGCCATTTTGGGTGCCAGAAATAGGGTTAAACTGAGCCTTGGATCAAATAGAAAGGCTTTTCCATCAGCAGAAGGAGTGCTTTGAATTTGGGGAGCCAGTGATAAATTGATAGGCAACAAGCTGATTTCTTTAGACCCAAGATTACTGTTATTAACTAGAGAGTAGTTTGATCCAAAAATTCTCTCTAAAACCATGTCAGAAATTCTAGATCTCCCTTCCTCTGGCAACGAATCTAAAAATTCACCTGGATAGTCATCAGCTGCCTGCCCCCTTTTAGCTAATGTCTACCGTGCAACCCTTCCTCAACATTGCCTTCACCTTCTGGGTTGCATTCCAGGGATCACACAGGGGAGTCCACGGTCACTGAGACAGTATTTTATGTATCCTTGCAAATGTGCTACCTTGCTTTTTAACTGGAATTTCAGTAGTCATGATGTCACCTTCTGTGCTTAGCTGGGATATCTTTTTGGCGTAGGAACAATGGGCGGCGCAGTGGTGCAGTGGTTAACGTTGTCACCTCACAGCAAGAGGTTCTCCGTTTTGATTCTCGGCTGGGGTGCCTTCTTTGTGGAGTTTGCATGTTCTCCCTGTTTTCACGTGGGTTTCCTTTGGGTACTCCGGTTTCCTCCCACATTCCAAAGACATGCATCTGGAGCATTTCTCCCCGGGCCTCCGCTGAAAACAGGCTCAGTGGAACCTAGTCAGACTTTCCCAGTCAACAAATGATAAATAAATAAATAAATAAAATAAAAATAAAAACTTCTATCCAGATCTCGAGTAGCTTCTAGCTCTAAAAAAAGATCCTGAGCCTTGAAGGTTAACCATTGTCATCTGTACCCACCTTTAAACAGGAGTCTGTATCCAAGTATTTTTGAGAGCAACTATAGGTTGTGGGATAGCAAGATAACCACTTGACCTCTAAGTGTAAGAAACCTGGACACAGCCAAAATAATTGGGGGCAAAGACCCAAAACAGGTATAGCTTTTAAGTGTTGTTCTTATACACTTCAAAAGCTGCTAGTGTTGTGGCTTTAATACAAACATGCCTTACTGAAGGATATGAAGTTTGAAACTGAAAAGTGTTTCATTACCTAGTGACTTAAAACTCTGGTAATTTGACAGAGAACAATACATTTTTTAAGGAACACTGCCAAAACATGAAGCAAAACCTTGAAATTCTGCAAAAATCTGGGACATTTGAGAGGTATAGATAGCAATCTTAGCACGTAAAGCAAAATAAATAAAATAATAATAATAAAATAAAAGTAATGAGACCAAAGGCAATTTTAAATCATGCTACTTATTTTGCCTGTCTCTTGTTTACCATGAAGAGTAAAATATGTGAATGTGTAAATATAAACGACCATAAGAACCAGTTGAAAAACTGTATGAGCTGTTCTGGAAAAAATAAGGATAGAAGCCTGGACATTGCACTTATTGTACTGAACATGTTAAAATGCATGCAAAAAAAAAAAAAAAGAGTAAAACATTAGCCTTGCAGCTACTAAGCCTTCACTTAGTGATTTTTGCCTAACGGAAAGATTAATACTTATCACCAACCTGGTTAATTAAGTGACTTGTTGTGCTAGCCCAAGATGTCCTTGAAACACGAGGAGCAACACAATGCAGCTCAGCTGAATATTTCACTAAGTGAGAAAAGATATGACACCAAATTCTTTTAAAAACAGATAAATAAGTCAGTTGGTATTCTACAAGAAAAGTGAATCAGTGCACAAATGTATCGTATTCGGTTCTACGAGTACTGACATAGAGAATTCTCCTGGGTGTTTTGTTGCTACTGCAGGCATTGCAGAATAATTAGATTACTGCTTTGATTGAGCAGAACAGAGAAGACAGGCGATGTCGCCTAAAGGATAAAACAGAAACTAGCCTGAAATTTTAGACTGATTACAAAGCTCAATAAACAAAAGGCAAAAGAAAGAGCCACTCCAATCAATAGAATAAAACCATCTCTGCATTTGGTTCCCTTCCTATAAAACCATGAGAAGACAACTTGTTGTGTTACTGATCAGTAGTAATTGTCTTCTCCAACACCACATGCAAACAATAATCCTGGCTAACCTCCATAAATCACAGAACATACCCAAAAGAAAAAACACCAAAAGACCATTGTTCACTTGCCATTAAAACTTAAAATGACGATGAAATGAAACAGTACAAGAGCATGGAAGTTGGGCTGAATGCCCAATCAACTGATTTAGCAAAAGTAAATTACACAGACTGCTAGAAGGTGCTGGTGCAATACTCAACTAACGACTCTTAAACTAAAGCTCTTGTCAGTCATAGCTTACATCTGACTATACATCAGGACTTACATTGAATCACCCTGACTCTAGCTTTCAAAATGATAGCACCAGTCCACATAAGCCAAATCAGCCACACTATGCAATTCAAGAGGAAAAGTGAAGTATCACTAAGTTTTATGTTGCTTTAACCCTATTTCACAGGTTAACTTACCACAGTCACTGGTGAATGGCTCCATATGACAGCATAAGATAGCAATCCTTGTTTAGTTCTGTCGAGCCACCACTTACGTGATCAAGCTGACTGAAAAGGGATTATTTATACCCCTTCACAAAACTCTACACCCAACCTATGTCACTCTTGAACAAGTGTGTTTGAAGGCAAACTGACTTTCATACGATTTATTGGATTAGAGTGAATAGACGAAACGTGCTAGGCCAAACCAATATCTAGCAGTGACTTGAAGATATACATAATCTTAATAAATATGTCCCACTGTCACACAAGTGCTCTTAAATATCATTGGTGACCATTATTTTGTTTCCTCAGCCTAGTCATTTAGAACAATAATACAAACATCATAACATGTTATTGGAAAGTCCATCTCAAAAAGCATGGAAAGTGACCTACACTTATACATAGGAGTTTTAGACTGGATACTTCTGTATCAAGAAAAAAGACCCAGAGATGACAATAGTCTCTTACATGAACCAACAAACTACATTTGTAGACAACCTGTGTCTTCTTATGAGTAGTAGCAAAAATGAAAAACATGTCCATAGCTATCTCCAGAACTCAAAGCCATACTTAAGGAATGAGGCTTAGCATGAAAAAAGAAAAGTAAATCAGTTCTAAACTTGTGATCTTTACCAGAAATTTCCAAAACTTAGATAAGTCTAAGGAATGATCACTTCCTCTACAAAATCAGTACATGTCAGAAAGTAGAAAGCTGCAGCAGCATATATAGTACTAAACACACCTGGTCTGTCAAGCAAGATAGCAGCCAAGGGTCATTGCTACAATGCTACCACTTAATGCTGACTTTACTAATGAATCCAAAAGCTTTGTAGCATCAAGGGTAACAGCATACCATAATCCAGCAAGGTCTTAGGACACTTTCTCAGCAAAACAATCAGAAAACAATTCTAATATTCAAACTGACTCCTTATGTTAATTCTATAATATGTCCCAGTAACTGAAAAGCTGCCCAAAGAAGTGGAAATAAATAAAAAAAATTAAAAAGAAATGCATAAGCCAGACTTAGCCATCTACATCCAGCCATCTTGAAAACAGTTGAAACCTAAATCTCTTGACCAGTAGGCTATCTGTGACAACTGTTCTAGAACTGGCAAACCTGAAAGATGCTCCTGGCATTCTTCAGTTTTGTTCCCTTCAATACCTTCACATTTGGTACAGTACAGGTGATTAAACGACTAGTACTGGACAATTTACCTGCAATGTCTCCCAAAGCTTGGTTTTACATCCCATAGTTATTATTTTTCCTTGAATAGTCTAGAACAAGAACTTGCTTTGAAAAACATAACTATGTACATATACAGTGGTGTCTGTGTAAAGGTAGAAAGCAGAAAATGTTAACCTTTAGAATATTAAACACAAAATGTTGAATATGTTGAGAGTCATCAAATGCTGGTATTTCATTTCTGAGGTCACAGTACAGCTTGTAGCAGCATTTTTAAACTTTCCTCATTTTTGTGTGACCTCAGAAATGGTATATATAATTAGCAGTGGTAGGGGAATATAGGGGGCTTGTCCTCTGAAAAAACAATGTTGTATATGTTTTTTTTGCTCATGTTTGATATTCCATGCATTTGAGTGTGGCTTTAATGTTTCAAATGTTGACTATTTGTGTAGTCAACATTCTGATATAGGCCCACCTGTATGGTTTGTTTCTTTTAAGTTTAGATGCCATGTGCAATGTCCTCCTATTCAGACTTCAAGCTGACTTCAAGATACTATGGTACTGAAGTTTTCTAAACAATCAGATGTTAGTCCTCAATAAATCAAAAATGTAATTTGGCACAGTAAAAAATGATTAATGCCATTGCTAAGAAAACTTTCTTAAAAGTCAGGCTAGTCTTCTGGAATTAGGTTTCTACTAGTATCAGGAATAAGACAAAAATAATAGTTTTTGTTAAATATTTACTATAAAGGTTGCATAGTCGATGAATAACACATATTTGATAATTATGGGCATCCTTAATTTAAATACTTTAAATACTTCATTACTAATGCTATTTTATTATTTTATTTTAATGTTTGACAGAAATTTTCAAATGTGTGCAAATGCAAATATGACATACACTATTTATGTTACACATAAGCATGTTTTTAAAATAGGCAAGGAAAACCGACAAATTATATTTCTAAGTATCTATGCATTATATTTGGACCATGCATGAAAAAAATGGGTCTTTATCAGATTATCGAACTCTTAAAAGTTTGAACACCATATGGTCGAGAACATATGTTCAAACTCTTAAATATTCGAAAATCAAATAAAAAAAAAAAAAAAACTACCTGAAAGGTTAAGGATGGGGGCAAGCCCCCCCTACACCCCTACACCCCCTGCTCTTTAAATATACCAACTCTGAGATCGCACTACAGTGCAGACAATGGAAAACTTCCATTTCTGTACTGTATGGAGATCTCCATTGAAAGAGTCAAACTTTTAAAAGTCCGATCATATGGTGTCAATCATATGACGTTCGGACTTTTAAAAGTTCAACAACATAATATAGACCCAAAAAAAATAGTTCACGCTACAGAGGCATTACATTTGCTTGCAGATCCCTACTCCCATGTAAACTTCAAAATCCAGATCCCTACTCCTACATGAATGTCAAAATCCAATAAACTTCTACTATCTTGAAAAGTCATTTAGTAGGAAAAAAATAAAACAAAAATGTCAACCAGAGAAATGCTTACAACAACAAAACAAAAAAAAAAAAAGAAAAGGAAGTCAATAATAATAATAATAATAAAAAAAAGAATCACTAGAAATATACATCCCCAACTGAAATACATTAGTAGAGTTGCATAGAAATAATAATAAAATAAATGGAACAAAATAGGATTCTGGACCATGACAAAAACTGAATACACTTTGGAGTAATAAAAACAGTAATATCTCAAATGTAAGTACATTATATAATCAGTTACCATATGAGACATCCAAAAGGATAAGTTTCCTGTAGAAAGTGAAAAGGTAATATCCACAAACAAAAAATGAAGCAGCATAAGAGGAGACAAGAAGTGAATAACAAGAAGCAGACACAGTCACCACCGGAAAAGAAACAGCCACTCTAACCTACGGGACAAATTACCTACAGAAATGCAATAGGAGGTGTCTGCCAAACACTGTTTGATGCAATAGGTAACTGTGAAAGTATGGCATACAAAAGGAAAACACTACATAAATACAAGGGCATATTATGTAAGAATAAAATGCGCATAAGATTACCTCTGAAACCCAAATAAATAAGGGCAACAAACATATCATTAACTATACTAGATAAGGAAAAATGATGGGGTAACAGATGTAGTATTGCTGATATATATATATATATATATATATATATATATATATATATATATATATATATGTATATATATATATGTGTGTGTGTGTGTGTTGTGTGTGCCTGTCTATTTATATATATATATATATATACACACACACACACACACACACACACACACACACACACACACACACATACACACACACACACACACACACTTTTTTCAGTTCTTGGGAATTACCACAAAATTTATTGCCCTTGTCAGTATTTCTTGATACCCATTTTACCTAAATTAACTTATACAACAATATGTGTACTTTGGTTCTTGGATGTGTCACAAAAAATATTTTCCTTATGAATATTTTGAGTCTGTGTTCCTTGGGAAGCAGTATACATATTTGTGAAGCAAGTGTCCTCATCTGACTCATTTACTTGTTAAAACTCAGTTAAAGTATTGTGTAGCATTAGCTCCTAACTTATATCTTAGATGACAACAACACATGACAGTTTGACTGAAGATTCTCTTAAATGACTACTCTGAAAATTTCAGACCTACATTTGTGACAGTTAAAAAGTTAAAACTCTGAAAATGTATCAGGTTCTTGGAATGAGCGGAGGAATTATTTTATTTATTTTTTTATTTTATTTTACATTTGTTGGCTGGGCTAGTTTAGCTGGATACATGTCCATTTTCAGTACAGGCCCAGGGAGATAAGCTCCAAGCATTAGTAAATTACAAAAAAGATTACAATAGTTAAAAATGACTAAATTCAAATACAAAGAGATTAAAAATGTTTTGAGAGAATCAAAATTGTTTCTATGAATAATGACTTGCTGTCTGTGCAAGGTTTAAAATACAATATAAAAGTAAAAATTGTGTCTATGAATAATATCTCACAGTCTATGCAAAGGTTAGAAATACAACTGAGTACAAGAACACTCAGAATTCTAAAGTAATGATTTGTAGGTCAGAGAAAGAGAAAGAGAAAAGTAGAAGAAAGAAAAAAAAAGAAGGACTAGAATAAAGTTAGATTCTATTGATTAAAGCTGTAGAGGGGACAGAGGCCAGAAGGAAGGGGTATTGAAAGAAGAGCATTAAGGGGGAGAAAGTAGGATTTAGTCAGGTTTAGAACAGGGGCAAAGCCAATGAATTTTCAAATGTTCTTTGAGATGTTTCTTGAAGAGTGGTGTGGATGAGAGAGATGTGAGTGTACTAGGAAGATTGTTCCAGATTTTACCTACAATGTTAGTAAAAAGTGAGTCCCCAGCTTTATTGTTAGATTTAATGTTGGAGATTAATAGCTTATTTGCTGAGCGAAGTGTTGCAAGATTTCTATAAGGGGAGATCAGGTTAGAGAGGACTGGGGTATTATTTGGGTGATAAAGAATATTATGTGAGATAACCAGTTGATTATACAGTAGATGGTTTTGTAGTTCTGACCATCCGAGTTGTTTAAGGTTGTGACAGTGGTGGGTTCTGAAGGGGGTGGCAGTGACAAATCTAGCTATGTTATTATAGCTAGTTTCAAACTTGCTTAGATTGTGTTTTGATAGATTGATGTATATGGCAGAAGCATAGAATAGGGTAGAAGTTAGGTGAGTCTGGGCAATGGAGGTTCTAACTAGTGGTGTGAGGAAGGGTTTAATTCTATACAGGGAGCCTAGTTTTTTATTGACAGTCTGTATAGTATTGTTGATATGATCATCGCAGCTGAGGTTATTATCTATGGTTATGCCCAGTAGACGTGTGGTAATGTCAGGGGAAATAGTAGTTCCGTTGTTAGAGGTAGTTGTGAAGTGGAACTCTGGTGACTTTTGGGTGGGAGCAAAAAGTAACAATTTTGTTTTTTTAGGGTTTAGGAGGAGGCAATGATGCGTGACCCAATTTTCAACAGTGTTAAATACTGTTTGAGTAAGGGTCTGAAGAGAGATTGATGACTTAGCAGTACACATTAAAGTAGAATCATCGGCATATTGTATGCATGTGGCTTGAGGAACAACAGTATTTAGATCATTAATACAAATGGAAAATAGAAGAGGGCCTAGGATAGAGCCTTGAAGGACTCCAATGTTTACTGGGAGGGGTGTGGAGAGATTATTATCCCAGAGCACTGTTTGTTGTCTATTTTTTAGATAGGATGTAAACCAAAGTATTGCTTGTGGGTCAAGAGATTGGGTTTTTAGCACATTGATTAGTAAGTCGTGGTTAACCATATCAAAGGCTTTTGATAGGTCAATGAATAGTGCAGAAGATAGAAAGTTATTATTTCGATTCATGTTTATACAGTCAGTAAAAGATAGAAGGGCGGTAGTTGTACTATGAAAAGGCCTAAAGCCATGCTGACAGTTGGCAAGTAAATTATTGTGGAGCAGGTGTTGAAGTAGTTGATGGTGAATACATTTTTCCATTATTTTGGCCAATGGAGAGAGTAATGCAATTGGTCGGAAGTTGGAGATATCAGTGGATTTGCCTCCTTTATGTAAGGGGATTATATGGGAGACTTTCCATATGGACGGGATGTTACCTTCTATGATTGTTCGGTTTATAAGGATGGATATGGGATATGCTGTGAGTTTGGAAGCTATTTGAAGGTATTCTGCTGGCAGGTGGTCGGCAGAAGGGGTGCAAGGTTTGAGTTTTTGAAGGAGTTTGCAGATAAAGGATGTTGGCACAGGTTGTATATAGAAGGAAGGCACTGAACTGTTTGTGTTTTGTAAAGTGCTGGGGGAAATGGGAGATATTGTCTTTGCGAGAGTTTGTATAGTTTCTGTGAAGTAATTATTAAAGGCATCCACTATTTGCAAAGGGTTATTATGGGGAACTAAAGATGGGGCTGGAGTTTTGGTATGTCCTGGTTGGAGAAGTTTATTAATGCCTGACCAAAACTTTTGAGGGTTTTTTGGGTGTGATTGTTGAAGGTGGAAATAATAGTTTTTCTTGTCTAAAATAATGTTATTTTTGGTTGCATTTCTTAGCTGTTTAAGGTATAGGTGGTCTGCAGAGCTCTTAGAGGCTCTCCATCTGGCCCATATTTTGTTCTGTAGGAGCATTTTTTCCTTCGTTTGTTTTGTGAGCCATGGGGCTGTTTTAGTCCTAACTCAGGAAGAGTGAAGGGGGGCATGGAGATCTAGGATTTGTAGGAATTTAGTATTAAAGTAAGAAACTGCTTCATCCAGTTTGAGTTGCTTCAGAGGTCTCCAGTTACAGGCCTTTAGTTCGTTCTGAAAGCTCTCTGCTTTAAAGTGTTTTTTGAAACGATAGGTTATAAAAGTGTTATTAATAGGGGTATGAGCCTTTTGCTTTGTTATGTAGGTAAGAACATGGTCACTAAGGTCATCTGGAAGTGTTCCTGAAGTATAGGTTTCAGGATGACTATTTATAAGTATCCAGTCAAGAGTGGCTTCTCTACTACTAGGTTTGTGGATTCTTGTGGGGGTGTTTATTATTTGAGTGAAACCATAAAGATTAATGTGGGTGTTAGGATTAGGAGAGTTACAGGTAGTCCAGTCAATGTTAAAATCACCTAGTACAATAGTTTCTTGAGGTAGTAGGGTGGAAAGGCTACTAAGAATATTTTCAAGAGTGTTATTATTATTTCCTGGAGGAATGTAGGTGCAGATTATATAAATAGAAAGCATACTACAAAACCTATAATTATCATGAATACACTATTAAATATAAAATTCAAACTATACACAAATTCAGATATCTGTGGCTTAAGTGCAGTGAGGCACGTGTGAGTGTGCATGGTATAGCCTTTAGAACTGTGCTTCATAAACATCTGGTTGAATGTACCATGATTGCCCCCTTGTTGTCTTATTGCATATGTACACTCTATATTTTGCTGTGATATATAAGTCTGGTACTACATATGAAGATTTAGTAATCACATTGTTACCATATTGTTACAAAGTTCCGCAGGTGAACAAAGTTTTGCTTAATAGTACAAACAATGACTTGTATAAGATCAGAATATGGCTATTTGGAAATTCTTCTTTTCTTACAAAGGAATAAAAACAACAACAACAAGAAGCTCTTTTACATTCATTCTAATTTTTCAAATTGAAAACATTTTTTTTTTTTTTGCGTGGGGAAGCCTCCATATGATAAGGACAAGCTCCCTACTATACGCCTAATTTTATATAGCTGGGATCCAGAAAGATTACTGGCAACAAAAAGTCCTTTTTTCACACTGGCAGCAACCATTTTCAGATCTTAGACAGGCCCTCCACACAGACACACAGACGCCAACACACACACACACACACACACACACACACACACACACACACACACACACACACACACACACACACACACACACACACACACACACACAGTACCTGTGTTTATATTATTTTTCTCATTTTATACATTATCCACTATCAGGTACTTAAATTTACTCTGTACATTTTATTGTGCATGTGCATGTGAGTGTGTGTTTGTCTGTGTATGTGTGTTTGTGTTTGCATGTGTGTGCAAGCATGTAAGCACTGCTTACCAATATCTGTACAAAATAATAACCGTTTAGTGTTTTTGTTTTCCTGAGACACAATGGTTGTAAACACCCTGCCCCCCCTGCGTGTGCGCACACACACACACACACACACACACACACACACACACACACACACACACACACACACACACACACACGTTTTGTGGCTCATCTTATTCTTTCTACTCCTTTACAATGCTGATTTGACCCAAACATCTGAATGCATTTCCATTACAACTGACTTACTATACAACGATGTTCTAATACCTCTTTCTATGCTATCCTTCTGGAAATAATAGTTTTGGCTCTCAACTTTTTGACATATTTTTTTTTCTCCCAATCTATGTTTCCCTTAAATAATCTCACATTAAGATCTGATGGAGCCTGTTAAAGCAAAAGTGTTTTCCCCATATCCATTTCCCTTGTTAAAATGGTAATAATAGTATGCCATTCACTTCCACCCTCACATTACTACGAACTGGCTTGAGCAAAATGAAGAATATTCTGTAAGCCTTTTAAAATGGAGCATCTTATACTAATAAGAAGGCAATGAATACTTAGAAAAGTAGACATACCCCACTCATGTTGCTCTTTAAAGTAAGCGCAGCACAATTAAAAGTAATTGCCTTTTAAATTAAAGGAATGCTGATTCAATTTAAAGAATATAGTAGAGTTTTTTGTGCTTTTTACTTTTTTGATGATCTGCTAGTATCTTTGTAAAGATAGAATGAGCTGTAAAAAAAAAAAAAAAAAAATATATATATATATATATATATATATATATATATATATATATATATATATATATGTATCATGATCAATAACAAAGGGTAAAAATTTAGAAATGGGACGAACAATAAAAATAAAATGTGCAGAATGTATTTTCTAATACTGATGGAACTGCTGTTTTCCATGGAAATATATAAATATGTAATGTGCTATATGGCCAGTCTCAATTGTTATTTCATGGTTCCCATAACAAATTGATAGGCACTTTTTTCCAGCAATCCCACAAGCACTCAACATATGACTCAGCTTATCATTTAATTTAAAAACCCTTGTACTTAATGGTGCAGGTGCCCAAGGCATCTAGCCAGTCCTGACTCACACTTTCTCCTCATATCAGCTCTGTTATGCAAATTACATGCTTATATCACCCAGGCTAGTCACACCTCTTTGGTACAGGAGGTCAGATCAAACTGCAGACAAGATTTTAAATTGTTTTCTATTGTTTTTTTCTGAACTACAGTAAAGTAATAGATATAGAACATCACTGTACGGAATTAGATTTGATGAAGAACCATTTGGGTAAAAGTGTTCATCGGATATACTTTTGAATAAAAGATGATATTAAGAGATAACTGCTCACGCTTCCAACTGGATTTATTTTTACTTAAATACTGAAGCTAATTTTGTTGATAAATCTTAGAATTTTTCCTTTCTCTTCCTATATATCTTTACCACAATTAGACATCTATGGTGCACACAGTCATCAAAGTGGCTACAGTTATTTTGTATAGGGGAATGTATGTGGATGAACATCACTGACTGTGTTCTCAACATGCAAAGTGGCAATAAATGTTGGATATAGATACATGCTATAGACACATACCTGCACCCATGAAGCATGATGACATAAAATATATCACTGTGGGATTTACTTATTGAATGAATTTTTTGTTCATGAGTTTTTTTCAGTAGATAGTTAGATTATCTGGAATGCTGTAAATAGCAATTGGCAGATGGGAAAGAACCCTTGTTTATAAACAAACAAGGTGAAATATAAAAAATATTTTAAAACAGAAATGAAAGAAAGTTGGATATTTTAGCAATAATCAAAACAAAGTAGTGGCATATAGCTGTTTAAATTGTGCTATGTGTACGTATATATCAAAAATTCCTAGTTTTCATTGTGAAGTGACACAGAAATGTTGAATCGTACCAGGGTTTTTCAGTTGTAATACTATTTTAGTGTATATTATACACAGTGCCTCACTTGCATCTTTTTTTCTTAAGTTGGGGAAACCAACAGGCAGCTTAAAAAAGGGTATAAAAACATCATTATGCCATCAAAAAAAACAACAAAAAAAAACCCAGCAAGAATGCTTTGGCATATAAATTTCAAGAAGTTTATTTTTAAGGTAGCAGATTTTGTTCCTAGTAATTTTTATGGTAATAAGAAAGATGAACTTGAGTTTTTGGAAATGAAATGTTAAATCATGTTGAATGCTTAATGAATCCAGGGCTCAGTGGAAGAATAAATTATGCAACTGTTTGAAAAAGAAATAGAAACAAGAAAAAGTGTAAATGATGCACTCACATGATTGCATCACGTGATTTTTGGTCACAAGTTAAAGTTTGATACTGGAGGATGAATTCATTCTGATGAAGACCCATTTGAGGTCGATAGCTCTTAATTTCTGTTAGATAAGTTTTAATAAATTGTAGGTTTAGTTGTTTCTGTAGCTTAAAGTTTGCTGGTAGTTTTATACATTAATAATAAAATGTTATGTAATAAATTGTTCAGTATAAAAAGAATCAGCATTATGCCTGGTTGTTATATTAATGTCAGCATTGTGAAGAAGAGTGTATGCTGAAGAACCTTTTTGATTTTTTTGTAACTTTTATAATTTTAAAGCTATATATTGTTAATGGCTAGGTTGTAAAATGTCATTCTCTGGAATTTAGCCCAGGTGATAGCTGTCCAGCCAGGAAATCTTCAGGTGTAAGGAGGTGTGAAATTCCACTGAGGCTGTGTGTAAATAAGTTAACCAATCACATTATCGTTGCTGCTGTTCTGCTGCTTCTCTTTGAACCCATGTGATTGTTGGAAAGGGACTGTAGACCACCTCACCTACTTGGTAAATAAGCTGCAATAAATAAAATAAATGTATCACACCCTGGTACCTGGTAGGGATACAATGTGCTTTCTGCAAACATGTTTTCTCATAATGGTGTGGAAGGATGCAACTAAAGCAAGAAAGCATGTAACACAGAATTCCAGCAGATGTAAACATCACTGATGGAGTACTTGCTCACAAAATGATGTGTTTTAATGTCCAGAGCCCTCTGTTGGTGCACTTCAGTATTTACCACACAAGGCCTGCAACCTAAGCCTTACATGTTACATCCCCCACAAAATGAAACTGGACACTCTGGCTGTGGCTGCATCATAACAGATGTTGTACCTACCACACAAAAAAGAAAATGGGTACTGCGACTTTAACACCTGAGAGGCCAGTGAGACAAGAGAGTGCTGGTCAAGGATGTGGCAAAGCAAGTACTCCAATAGTGGATATTCAGATGGGACAGATGCATGTCAGAATAAATAACCATGTACGCAGATGATTGTAGGTTTACGTGTGTGTGTGTGTGTGTGTGTGTGTGTGTGTGTGTGTGTGTGTGTGTGTGTGTATGTGTGAGAGACCATTGCACATAATTATAAGACACATTCTGTGATGCAGAGCTCACATACAGACATATGCCATATAAGAATTATGCAAAGCTACTGCCTTGTGGACATGTATATACACTGGCACAGCACGTCTGCAATTTAAAGGTACATATGTATGATTCATCATTATCTTTCTGACATGCCAAACTGGAACAGACAGTGAACGATCTTCTTGTCATCCACTTACTATTCTCAAGTACTGTATCTTCTTGTGTATGGTGTCCTCAAGGTCACAATAATAGCACAGGGGTTGAGAAGGTTGTGTACATTGGGGCACTAGTACAGTTGTTTCATATGCAGTATTCCTCCTAATGCTGGCTAATTGTCAGCTGCTCAGTCCCATCTTCCTTATCATGGTTCTTCAAGCCCTCACACCAACAGCTGAGCCTAGGTTGTCTTGGACACAGCCAGGTCTTCATCCCTGTATGCCACAGAGCTGAAAAAGCCTTTTTTTTCTTTGTAGATGCTTAGTACCTATCTTCAGTGGATGGTGCTCCTTGGCAGTTATTAAATGACTGCAAGTGTATGATCTTGAAGAGTTTTTGCATTTCCTTACTAGAGTGGGGAAGGTTTGGTGGCTTTGTTCCAAAAGACTTTATAAATGGTCAGCATACATTATGCTATGCCTCATGTCGAAACAAGTAATCATTTCACATCAGAGAGTAATTTCATTAAATTTGTGGGACCATTTTTCCTAGCGGATTTCTAAACTGGCTGCTTATCATAAAAAATGAGGAAGCAAATAAATATAGAATGGAGGTTTACATTTTAATCAGAAAAGTTTGGTTGCAGTAAAACAGAAGAACCTTTCTATCCCAGAAGGAGGCCCTTTACATAATTTCTGTACTTTGGCAACCAGCTTATCTAGAAAGAAAACTAGATTTGCACAGTCTTGCGGGTACTGTATCTAAAAGCCATTTCTTTTCAATTCATTCCAGTAAATAATAGCAAAGCATCTCCTAAAAAGGCATTTATATTTTCGTTTCTTGTCAAGACTTAATTGTTGCAATAATTGTGGTACCAGTTATTGATATGAGTCTAATGCTGTAGCAGAAGCAATTTAAATTTCCTAGTTTGTTGAATATCACATACTGGTATGACTTGTTTAGAGCCTCTTAGACACAAATGGCATTGTTTAGCTTATTCTATGTTTGTGGATGCATTATTTTGAGTTATTCCCTGAATAATGTGACATATTTTACCAACCTATATAAACATTTTTGTCAATTTGCAATGCATAAATGTAAATTAATTGTCACAGCTGTTAGTACCTCTGCCTTACAATGTTTGGTTCTTCAGTTAAGTTCCTGGATTTGAGCTTCTTCTGAGTAGAGTCTGAAAGCCCTCCTGGTGAAATGCAGGCTTTTTCTGAGACCCCTCACACCCCAAAGACACGGTGATAGTCACTTGTAAGCTTCTAAACTGCCCATAAATATGTATAAATATTACTTTAGATCACCCCTAAAAATAGGCCATATGTCTGATGAGACTGTCTCATCAAAAAAAGGAAATGCATAAAAAAGGAAAAAGAAGGAAGTAAACAAACCATGAAAATAAATAAATAGTGATCCTGAATCTTCATGTATGTCTTGAGAGATGCATAATTATATTACATTTTTATATACTTCTGCAGCATGGAATTTGTCTGCTATTCTTTTTCCTCTTCATATTTAATACGTTGCTTAAATATACTAAATATTCTACTGCATGCATTTGGTGCTACTTCCTAGTGAGAGTAAATGCTGGTGCATGAACTTTTTCTGCCTTTTTAGAGTCACAGTTCCTGTTTCAGTGTTTATACATTTCCACGTCTAATAAATCAATGACTCTTCCCCTTCAGGAATACTAATGCTTTTGGCTGGGCTACATATGTTAATTACAACACTTAGTCAGGACCGATAGACCAGTGGGCATAGTCCATATTTCTAGGTTTCTAATGTTTCTATAATTGCTATTGGTTCTTTTTCCTCTGTCTCTAAGGTTATTTTAGAAGAAAAGAGTTCTACAATCCACATACTTTTTTGGTCTACTGTTTCTGTGCAGCAGACTTCTCTTTATCACTGTATCACAAAACAGTTTTGTTTAAACTGGCTACCAATATTCTTCCTGGAACTGTCTGTGTCAGGTTTGCGGCCCTGTAGAAACATTCTCATTCTCTAATGACAGCCAGGATTTCTGCTACAATGGAGCCTTCATTTACATGAAAGAAAATATGGCCTCTGCCACATATGTGGCCCCCTTCTGCTTATAGGTTCATAAATTAGTCTTAGACAAACTTCCCTTGTGGGGTCATTTTAAACCTAGTCAATCCAATTTGAGAATCAAACCCTTCACCTTGAGTCTGTAAAGCAAACATTTTAATGATTATGCCAAGCCCCAACTGTCACTGATAATTACTCAGCAAACAACCTGAGGGGGCCCGTTTAAGGCTAACCATGGCTCTCTAATGTGGAAATCAAGCATTGTACCTTGTGTCTGTAAGGCAAGCACCTTAGCCGTTATGCCAACTGCCAACACCTATTTGCCCTCTTATCCTGAACAGTCTCCTTTATTCTTTCAGCTCTCCTATGCTATACTGTTATAAGAGGCAATGTATTAATGGGGGTGTGTTTCCTTTAAGCAGGCTCCCACTCTGTTAATATACATAAATACATCCAGCCAAGATGGAAACGCACATATACATGCACACCCTACACACATTTTTTTCTTGTTTTTTATTCCTTTTTTATGCAGCCATCACAACTCAACTACTGTGTAGCAGGTGTGGTGCTGCTTGTTTTATGATACATAAAGATCACAAACTGCAAGTTACAAGTTAGTATTGCTAGAAGAGGACAAAATGTTTTACAATGATTCCTCAAGTTATAGCTTTACAGATATGTTGCTAGTTTAGGCTGTGAACAATTTTCTGCAAGGTTAGAAAGATGGTAGGCCAATGTAGTATGTTTATCATTCTTTTTATATTTATTGCCTAAATTTTGAAATGATACAATCAAGCAAGGAAGATGTAGTTTAACCTCTTATGCCATCTGAATAGAATTGTGTTACAGCCATTCAAACACCATAGAGACATACTCGTATGAAACAATATCCATTTAATCAGATCATCTGGCACAGAGGGATTAGGTTCATAGATAGTCAGTAGGCGTTTAGCCCAGAACACCACTGAAGAGCCTAGTTTAATAATTGCCCCAGTGCACTGCCTGCTAAAGAACTTTCTCAGAGTTACACAGTATACAAATAGAGGCTGAGGGTAAACTCTTGACTAGTTAAACCTCTCCACTAATTATCAGAGAAATAGCTGGATCCCACAGGTCTCAAACTCACATCTCACCTTGTTTACTCAGTATTGTATAACCACTATATCTCAGTTGCACCATCCTGGCAGGGGAAAAAAAAAAATATATATATATATATATATATATATATATATATATATATATATATATATATATATATATATATATATATATATATATATGTATATATGTCTTTTAGTTACCATTTTGCATTTTATTGAACAATTATGTCTCTCAGTTCAATCTATAATGATTTTATTTAATTTATCTAACTTGCTTTTTCCTGCCTTTATGTTTAATTATATTAAGACATTAACCAGTTATTTTCATTAGCCATATTGTATCGAACAATCTTTAATAGCTGATTTGTTTTATTCTGCCTTATGAAAACAGTCTAATTTATGACTGACTAAGATAAGGTCATCTCAAGATGCTTAAGGGAGAAATCAGATATTTCTAAAGTATTATAGTTAGACATATAATACACTTGTATTTCCCAGTGTCAAATAAACTGCAAAGAATATGAGATATTAATAAAACATAATATGTGACATAACCTAAATCTTATAAGGTGCTTCATCCTGCAGTACTGTTTAGCAATTATTTTCCTAATGAGGAATATAACAGAGGAAAGAAAGGGCAGTCTCGATTTATTTAACTCAACTGCCTGGATGTAGAAAAAATAGGAATATAGGAGACATTAAGAAAGAAAAATCTGGAATGTTCATGAAATTGAAGGCCGTTAAGTGGTAAAGTACTGTCAGAGAGTTCTCCAGATTATTTAGGTTGAGCTCTTTTCTTTCTGCATTTTCAAGTATGCATTTTTTTCACTTGGCACACTACTTCTGAGGAGCCAACCTTTTATGTTCACGGCAGGTGGACGTGTCTGTACAGTCTGCTTTTCAATTACATATGCAGTTCTCAGCATGTTCTACTGCCTTAATAACAGAGAACGCAGTGTGAGCCAGTATTTAGCACAGAGAAGTCAAGGAAGGACTGCAGCTACTTGAAATACAGAATTAAGTAAAAGTAGCTGAATAGGAGAGTTTATGGCTGTCTAATGACTATTGCATTAAGTGAATCACTCTGCAAGAAGGGGATGCTAAATAGAAAAATTAGTAGGGGCCATTTATAAAGTGGCAGTGCTAAACTATGGTAAATGACTCATTACTACATGTTATTTTCCATTTAGTGTATGTAGAAGCAAGCAAATGTACTCACATTTAAGCACCTTTTGTTACACTGATTTCTTTTACCTTTGAAGCAGTTTACTTTTTCATTAGACAAGCCCACTGGATACAGGATGACTCAGGCACTCTATTTAGCTAACTTGCTGAGTAATACATCTTGCAAGGAGAAATGGATTCTAACCCAGGATGTTCATAGATAGCTCACAATCATAAACTTTGTGATAATCTGCTTTACTTCCTAGTGTGTATGTACAGCACACTTAAGAATGCAATGGACCCATGAGCTAATTTACTGCTAACTATGATGCCATCTTTGCATACCATCATCAAAGAAGAAGGTGCAGAGTTAAAGAACTTGTAATCCATTGCAAGCATGCATGTTTCCTTAAAAAAAAAAAAACACTAGTTGTACTGCACTTGCCATGTATATAAAAATAGAATTAACCACATTCTCTTCCTCATAACACAGTCCTCACGCCACTGAATTAATTGGAAACATGAAGTGCTGCAAACTATTATTATTTGCTAAATGGCAGATTAAGAAAAGTCTTACTAAACAATCAAAGCGGAGGAGTTTTTGCTAACAGTTCATGTATCTGGAGAGAGCCTTAATGGGGGGATATCAGTAAGTTTATAATGGGATTAAACAGCTGATCACAGGAGCTTGATACTTAATAAACATAACTGACAATAACCGTAGGCAGGCTCCCCACAGGAAGAGGATTCATATTCTAACAGTAGGCTTATTTTAGCACCAGATTTGCTAATGACAGTCATTGTTTAGCAGTGGCATTAGTAGCTGAGAAGGATTGTTAGAGCAGCAGTAGAAATAGCAACATCAAACTATGTTTTGTGATGTCTTTTAAGATGAACCAGATAATTCCTGGTAACAATAATATGGAGAGAGGTATATCTGATAGTCACATTGTGACAGCCTCACTATGGGCCAGTAATCAAGGACCCTGAATCCTCACCACTGAAACTGGAGAGTGATGTTCACTTGGAATACAAATGGATACACTCAGTATTTCCAGATGAAGACCTCTCTGCATAAAGCACAATTTCCCTTAAGGGCACCCAGGCAACGCGCTCAGTCCAGGGGCTGGTTCCTCTCTACATCAGTCCAGACCCCCAGTAAGACTCCCTACTGGTATAGCTCAGAGTTGAGTCCTTAGCTGGGGTTCCAAGCTAAGAACTCCCACACTCTATCTGTGAAACCAGTGCTTTGTGTCCCTGCTCCAAGCAGCTGACACACGCACACACACACACAGACACACACACACACACACACACACACACACATATACTATCTGAGATTTGATTCACATACACACCCTGGGAGAGGCTGGCACAGATTCACCTGCTGTGCCCCCTTCTGAACAGACTATGAGGTAGTTAACACTGCCACCAGAACCCCTGCCACTACATTAAGGCTCTTACAAGGGTACCCAATTATACTGAGAGAAATTAATATTAATACAAATGGTAATGTTGGCCAAATAGCAAGGCTTTCTGGAGTGGCTAGACCTATCAACAAATAAGTACATGTAAATACTCGAAAAGCTTAAATATTCTCTAAAAAAGACCGGCCACAATAAAAATTTTAAATACATTTAATAATAAACAAAAAAAGAACAAGAAAATACTAAATATCTATTTACAGAAAACACCAGAGTTTCAGACACAGGATATATTAAAATAACACGAATGGAAAGTTTCACAAAGTTATAGAAAAACAGTGTTTCTAATCTCACTATATTTTCCTGATTAAACTAAAAGAATTACTGTTCCCTAGTTAAGTTACTTACTACCACAAGGCAAGATGCTGTGGGTGAGTGGTCCTTATTTTCAGATTCCAGATAGAATGCAGAATGCAAAAAGCAAACCCCTACTGATATCTAAATATTATTTTTGGCTTACAGAATGATATCACACATACCATCTGACTCTGTTTCCCATGCTATCACCAAAACTAGAAGTTGACAGGATTTTAGTACCTATGTGTTACCGTGCACACAGATAGAATTTTGCTCAGATCTCCTGAAAATCATAAAAAAAAATTTAACATTTCTACTTCTCCTATAGAGCTACTAAGCAAGGCTCCTTGTAGACACTGCATCTTTGGCTTCATTTAAAACTGTGGAATAAGATCTTTATGGCTTAACCCATAAACTAATTTAATTTCATATATATTTTAAAGTTTGCTGCAGCTGGATTGTTATTAACCTCTGCTCTGCAAGTATCCTCTATTGAAACATATGCATTTACTTCAGTTACAATAATACATGTACATTTCTTTTCTTTCCAGCAGGGCACACTGTTGATACATTTTAACACAAGCAAACCTCACAAATACATTTTCAGCACAAGCATCTGTACAAATCAGTTTGATAGCCAAATGACATATAATTAGTTACAAAATTCCAGCTAGCTGTGCTGGCACATGTCACACATCCACTGCCCTACTTCTCCTGGCATGACTGGCAGTACTTGCTATCATTGCAGAGAGGTACAACGAAAGTGAAATACAAAGGGTCAGTAAGGAACTGGAAAAATAGGGGAGTTATACTCATGACAGGACTGTTGCTTAACACAGATCTGCTCACTCAGGGCAAAACCAAATTTGAGATGGTTTTATCACTTATTGATAAAAAACATCAATGTCATGTTGTTCTCTAGACTGGTATGAACTTGGTGACTTGAAAGTAAATACTGCAAAGAGGAAATCACATTTTATTCCAGCATGCAGGAACATGAAGAAAGCAAAGCGGGGGGGGGGGGGGCATGAGTGGGCCCTGCCCCATGTAAAATTGTGTTTGAAGATATACGATGTGTTAGCTTTGTTTTGCATACTACTTCTGCAAGGCAGTGTGCCACTTGCTATTGGTCAGGTTCCATTTAAAGCCGTTAGCTCTTCCTAAGTGCCCTGCACCCTTGTTAGAGATTTAATTTAAATATAATTCTTTAATTCTTTAATTTAAATATAATTCTATGATCTAATTATGTGAGCTGACACAAGTCTTTTCAGGACTTCTAAACAGCTCAGTACTTTGCGTACTCACAGAGAAAGTTTTAATGAGAAACAGACATAAGAACTTACAAACAGACAGCCATGTCATTCACTTATATACCAATAAGTGAAGAAGACATGCCCCTGGATTCTGCAAGCTTTGCATGGCATGCAGGATTAGTGCAGGAGCTCCAGCAGGCAATATGTCTGCCATGCAATCCAGGAATAACCTGTAGGGGCGTGCACGAGCGCTCCTGCATTAGTTCAGCATGGACTCAGCCCCTGTATACAAATTACCCCATTTGCAGGAGAAATCCATGCAAATGAGGTGAATTTGCAATCCAGGAAGCTGGAAACCGGCCGTGCAGGACTAGTGTAATATGCAGACATGTACTCTACCAGTAATGGAATACATTTCTGCAAATTCCAAAACGGAGCCATGACAGCACCAAATAAAGGGTGGATATCATTTAGAAAGCATGCCAATGGCAAAGTATAAGGCCATTGGCATGGAAAACAGTTGAAAAAAAATCAACTTTTATTTTTTTTAGACAATCTCTGCTGTTTAAGTGTAGGGCAGTGGCACGCAAATGGGATTGGGGAAAATATGAAAATAAACCTAAAATAAGCATTCTAACTAAAATCACTATTCTACCATTATAGTCAATGGCAGGCAGAAGACAACATGGCCAGTGAATAGTGGTTGCTAAGGGGGGAGGCTCAGTGTGAGACATGTAACTATGCATTAGCAGGCAATCCTATGCAAATGAGGGAAATGATAGTGAATCCCAGATTTCCCCTGCATGCTAGTCAGCTCCGAACAGAGTAAGAGCAGGAATAGCTTGGTGCAAGCCTAGGAGTTAACTGACATCATGGGGGGGGGGTGTGTCAGGCATACTGTAAGTGGATTGGAGCCCTGTGGCTCAGGTTTGCTCTTAGCTTAGCACAGCTAGGCGAGGGTGTGTGTCTGAGGCTGCCTAGCACTCTACATTGCCTAAGCGGGTGTGCATGCCATGCACCGGGTTTTAAAGAAAAAATAAATAAACCAGGAAATAGCAGCTCTGTGCACATTTGAGCACTGTGTTTGTGCGGTGCACTCCCGGGCTTAAATAGGAAGGCAATGGAAAGGGAAAACAGCAGTAGGAAGGTAATCTAGGAGAACTAGCATAGCTGGCAGGTGAAATGTATCAGAATCAGCCAATTACACAGGCAGCAGACCAGTCTAGCCCAGAACACTACTATAAACTATGCAAACACCTTCCCCTCTGGTTTTTCCTATACTCTACACCACCGGTGTATACAAACGGGGATGTTTTAACAAACAAAACAACAAAATGATAGGGGCTTCAATAGCTATCATACAACAACTTGTGGAAGAGGCTGAGAGTGGTGAGGATGTGAATGCTGTCAACCAATCCACAGTGAGGAGACGGAGAACAGTGTATGGACCCAGGGTAACCTACCAGGGGCTACATGAGCTGGAGATAGTGGAGCGCTATAGGGTGGACAGGGACCTCCTACAGCAAATTGTCGAGCTGTGCCAGCCATGCCTAACACAAAGAACTAACAGATGGGAACCAATCCCAGTGGATACCAAGGTATGGGTAGGCCTAAGAATACTAGCTAAATGTACCTTCCAAAGGCCAACTGGGGATATGATGGAGATCTTACAAGCATCAGTATCCAGGGTACTCCACCACTTCCTGGATGCCATGTCAGCACATGCCGGTAAGCATGTATATTTCCCCAACACCCATGAGGCGTTGGACAGCAATATGCAACTGTTCCACCAAATAGCAGAATATACTAAGGTAGTGGGTGCCACAGACTGCATGCACATATGCATCAAAGTACCACCCAGTGAGCGGGGTGGGGTCTACATCAACTGCAAGGGCTTCCCCTCCACCAACTGCCAGGCCATGTGCGATACCCAGGGCATAACAATGAATGTGTGTGCTGTCTGCCCTGGAAGCTATCATGATTCCCACATCTGACATCTTACGCAGCTGTACCACAGATTTACCAATGGGAACATCCCTTATGGTCACCTAGTGGGGGATGTTGGATAAGCATTGGAGCCGTGGCTGATGACACCCATCAGAAATGCACACACACCCGAACAAGAACTCCATAATGAGACACATGCACAGACCAGAATTATAATGGAGCATGTGTCTGGGATGCTCAAGTCACAGTTCCAGTGCCTGGACACATCCCATGGAGCCTTGCAGTTTTCACCAGCTACATGTACCCAAATTGTCATCGTATGTGCCGTGCTACACAATATGATCCTGTGGAAACAGTTGCAGCAGGAACATCATGGAGCAGGCCCACACAGCCCGCCACTATTGCCAAGGCCTACACGGGCACAGAGTGACTTGGAGGAGGAACAACGTGAGCCTGACCCAGTAGGCAGAAGGAGGCATGCCCAGTATGCCCTGGCTTTGGCAAAGAGGCATTGCATAGCACATACACTGACACAGGAGAGACCCAGGGAATAACATCTCTCTCTGACTCTCACATACAGTGAAAGGGATTTCAAACATGACACTTAATGTGCTCAACCATTTGTAAGGAGTGTACTATGTGCATCCAACATAGGCAACCCTGCAGCACCACCCTCAATACTGGGACACCCACAAGGTAAGTCACTCAACCTACCAGTTGCCAAATGGAGTAGAATGTTTTGTTACCTGTATCTATGGTATGGATGTGAGCATGCAAGGGAATCGGGAGGCTGAATGGTATGCCAGCAGATAGTAGGCACCTATAGTGGCACCATGAGATCTGTAACACATATGGGTGTCACCATAGCAGCCAGTACTACACAGGGCGACAAAACCCACTGCAGGAAATGTGCTGGGCCACATGTGTGTCCATATGACTCACACATGCCAGTCATGGAGGGTCACATACGCAACAACTTTCTCAGCCAGCAGGACAGGTGTAGACAAACACAAATAAAGGCTGTGCTATAGCCTCTGAATGATGCCTATGGGTAACCCCCCCAGGCCTACACAGACAGACTACAGCAGGTTAGGCAGTGGGATGTTAGTTCTGAAGGGTAGGAAGTCAGAAATTGATATGTAGGTCAATCAGAGCTAAGACCTGTAGTACACTGATATGCCTCTAGTTAGCATGATAGGTTAGAATCCAGAATGAAATGGAGTACCTGACATACCAGTACAGTCATAGCAAATGTGTACAAGTGTCAGGTGTTCCCCCCATCCTACATAGAAATGTAAAAGCAGTCATGTGTTCCCCCCAATCCTGTGTAGAAATGTAGTAACAGTCAGGTGTACCCCGCACAATCCTGTGTAGAAATGTAGTAACAGTGAGGTGTACCCCCCACAATCCTGTGTAGAAATATAGTAACAGTCAGGTGTACCCCCCCAATCCAGTGTAGAAATGTAGAAACTGTCAGGTCTGTCCCCCCCCACAATCCTATGTAGAAATGTAGGCACAGTCAGGTGTGCCCCTTCCCCCAACCCAGCATAGAAATGTAGTAACAGTAAGGTGTGCCCCCCCTCCCATGATCCTGTGTAGGAATGTAGAAACAGTCAGGTGTGCTCCCCCTAACCCTACTTAGAAATGTAGTAACAGTCAGGTGTGCCCCCGCAAACCTATTTAGAAATGTAGTAACAGTCTGATGTGCCCCCCCCCCAATCTGATGTACACACTTCGTAACAGTCAGGGATGCCCCCACACAACCCTATGTAGAAATGTAGTAACATGTATGTGTAGGTATAATACCAGTGGAGCACAGATAAACAGAGGTGGCCAAGGAAGCAAGATAGGTTGTAGCATCTGCACAACATGCTGGTATGTGTGTGTTAGGTTGGTGTGTGTTTCATATTGTGTGAGAGTGGTCAGTATGTATGCATGCTGAAGTAAGACCTGGTGGCCATTGCCCATGACTGCTGATGACAGGGAGAAGTCTTCACAACTGCAGTGCCAAAGACAATACCCACCAGTATAACACATGCAATCAGTACACCACTGTAAATGTATGGTGGTAATATGTGTCACCATCTGAAAGATTGACATGGCATGGCTTTTGGGCTAGATATACAAGCAGTACACAGGGGAAAGTATCCCAGACATACAGTATATATTGTGTCACTGTGAAATGGACACACCCTTGGAATTGTGCATACAGGTATGCATCACATTATCTGGTCCTGTGGTAGGGGATACTGGTGCTAACTGCCCAAACACTCGCAGATCACAAATAAGGTAGGACTGATGCATTGGGAAACAGCTGTTGTATCTGCACATGCAAGCATAACTGGAATGCTGAATGCATATCTATGTGTCAGATGCAACTAGTGTCCATAGCACACATGCACCCACCTGACGCAAACACCACCCACAGATACCTCTCTGGCTGTACCCCTGCTGTGGGGAATGGGCACAATATGAACCCACCTGTATATGGCAATAGCGAAAGTATGCAGCATGCAGTGCAAGTGTCCCATGCAGGTGTGTCGCTAGCTGTAGGGAGCACCCTGCCAGCATCCACACCACCTGATCAAGACTGATAGAAGGTATTGACATGAACACCTAGCACACTTACTCTGTCACCCCAGGGGAATATACTTTATGGTGGTCTGAGACTGTAGGACTGCCAGAATGCAACAGCCTGACACATCTGACCCGCATCAACACCTAATGGCCCGCAGACCTCTGCCAAGGGCCTGTGTCTCACATGTACTGTCAATGGATTTTATGTCACGGACACCCAAATAACAACACAACACGCTCCACATAAGCCATATGCAAGGCCATGTAGACAAACCACAGTAACATGTCCACTATGTCCCACTGTATGAACTGTGGACCAACAACAACACACAGCTATGATGGGATGATAACTTTAGGCAAAGTAATAGAGAAAGTATGCATAATGTAAGGAAGAGGATAGAATAACAGGGGGTGGGAGCGTGGGCAGCATGGAATGTGCAAGGTCCGACACAAAGCTGTGTGCACACACTATCCCTGGCTATAAACACATAAATGGGTGGCTGCATACCTGCCCATACACCACAATAGGGGTAATGTCCTGACTCATGGCCCCTGCCTCTGGGTAACCTGTGCGAAGCTGTACAGCTGTGAGGTATTGCCATAGCAATATAAGGCCATACTGTCATGTTGATGGATGTACAAGTATGGGATCCTCTGCCAGCACTATACCAAGGTGCTGAACCGGATACATAGACCAAGCAGCAAGTGTCTAGAGCTCCCCCTCCAGGATAGCATAACCTACCATGAATATGTAGGCATCTGCCCACAATACCACACACAGCTGCAGTCATTCCTGTCCCCCAAGACATCACTGTGAGCAGGAATGTCCACCTGACAGTACATGAGGACAGAAAACATCACAGTGTATAACAGTACACATGCCTGAATATCTCTGCTAACAGCAGTACCATGTAGCTGAAGCAGCACAGAAAAATCACCTACAGTACAACTATCACCTGCACACTTTGTTCGCATATTGCCAAATGATCGATGAATACCCTGCAGAAACAGTTGCTACCTGTAGGTGTACAACACAATGATCTGCACTGGAGTACAAACTACCTATAAATTGATCCACACATTCAATACAGAAGGGCATACTGGGCATGCTCACATTGCTCACACACTTAGAGAAATGAAGGCAATGTCAGACAACAACATACTGAAAGGTCATACTGGGCATGCTCACACACTTAAACAAATGAAGCCCATGTTTGCAAACAGCAGTAGACCAGACATATCTGACAGTTGCAGATGTTAGTGCAGACACTCCTCAGTATGCACCACTCATGCTTTGCACACACACTAGATAGGAATGCAGACATAAATCCAAGGACAACACACTATAATAAGCCAAAAGTAGACATACATAGATGTGTGGAAGAGAGTGACTGTGACAAGGAGACATCCATTATGAGGCCTGTTCCACCCAGCACGCAGCCAAATGGCTACAACCACATGAGGTTAAGATGTCATTCACTGTAGATATTAGCCACCGGTATCTGTCAGCATTACAGACTATGTGGTGCAAGTGCTAGCTGTGCAACATGACTGTACAAGGAAGTAGTTATCTAGCAGCTGTATACACGTACCTGTGGAATATAACCCTGTGTGTGCCCACATGTGGTGTGTCAACCTCTAGATGAATTAGTTATAGCCCATGCACACACACTGCTCCCCCATAGCCCTACTATGACAAGCCTGCTGAGGTCATCCACTTTGAAGTACACCTTTGGGAAAGTTGTAGCTCAGTAATCTCCGTGGCACATCCTATAACTGCGTACTGCTGTAGTGTGATAAACTAACTAGGTAGGAGTTCTAATCCCAGAAATAGCAACTGTGTGTGTGTGTCTCTGTCTGTGTAGAGAACAATGATATTAGGCTAGTCACACGCACTAAAAATCAAATGCCCTACTTTGGCAATGCAGCTGATGTCATTCACTGTGGAATACACCTTTCTGAAAGCTGAAGTCCAATAATCTACATGGCGCATCCTATAACGGCGAACTGCTGTAGTGTTATAAAATAGGTAGGAGTTCTAATCCCAGACATGGCCACTGTGTGTGTCTCTGTGTACAGAGCAATGCATTTTAGGCTAGTCACACTCACTACAATTGAAACACCCTACTTTGGCAAGGCTGTTGATATCATCCACTTTGAAATGCACCTTTGGGAAAATTGGAGCCCAGTAATCTCTGTGGCGCATCCTATAACTGTGCACTGCTGTAGTGTGATAAACTAGTTAAATAAGAATTCTAATCCCAGACATGGCAACTGTGTGCTTCTCTGTCTGTGTAGAGAACAATTAATTTTAGGCTAGTCAAACTCTGTACAATTCAAATGCCCTACTTTGGCAAGGCTGCTGATGTCATTCACTGTGAAATACACCTTTCGCAAAGCTATAACCCAGTAAACTCTGTGGCATGTCCAATAACCGTGTACTGCTGTAGTGTGATAAACTTGTTAGGTAGGAGTTCTAATCCCATATATGGCATCTGTGTGTGTCTCTGTCTGTGTATAGAGCAATGCCTTTTTAGGCTAGACACACTCACTACAATTCAAATGCCCTACTTTGGCAAGGCTGCCGATGTCATCAACTGTGAAATACACCTTTCAGAAAGCTGTAGTCCAGTAATATCCATGGTACATCCTATAACTACGTACTGCTTTAGTGTGATAAAATAGTTAGGTAGGAGTTCTAATCCTAGACATCACAACTGTGTTTGTGTGTGTGTGTCTGTATGTATAGAGAGCAATGCTTTTTAGGCTAGTCACACTCACTACAATTCAAATGCCCTAATTTGGCAAGGCTACTGATGTCATTCACTGTGAAATGCATCTTTGGGAAGGAGAACTCCAGTCATCACCGTGGTGCATCCTATAGTAGCTTCATGCTGTAGTGTGATATAGAACTCTGGTAGGGGGTTTATTCCCACACATGGCAGTTGTGGATGTTTTGTGTGTGTTTCTATGTCTGTGTAGGGAGCAATGCATTTTAGGCTAGTCACACTCACTACAATTCAAATGCCCTACTTTGGCAATCCAGCTGATGCCATTCACTGTGAAATACACCTTTGGGGAAGGAGTACTCCAGTAATTCTCGTGGTGTGTCCTAGAATAGCTTCATGCTGTAGTGTTATGTAGAACTCTTTTAGGGGTTCAATTTCCAAACGTGGCAGTTGTGGATGTTTGTGTGTGTTTCTATGTCTGTGTATGGAGCAATGCATGTGTACTTATGGTGATTGTCGACAGTGTGTGTATTGTTAATGTGTACATTGGCCTGTGTGCAGACTGTGGTAGATGTCATTGTTCTTGGTCCTGATCTATCTGAAGTTACATGCTGCTCCATTGTATGTTACCCTATCAGCTTACGTGTTTGTAGGACCAATCACACACATGTACCATACCACAGGCAGGCATCGGACCACACTGTGCAGTGGCCAGTATATGTAGGGTTAGTGTGTGAGTGGCACATATGAGGATGGTGTTGAACAGATATACTGTAATATTACACAAGCTTACCATATGTGGCTGTGGCTTTGTTCACATTGGTTGTGGTTATGCACTTTAACACAGGTTTCTGTTACTCTGTGCTGTGACATGCCTGTAGAGCCTGCTATATATGCAGGTACATGTGTATTCCCCCAAAGGAAATGTTGGCCAGTGTTGAGCCAGTATGCCTGTAGCCTGCACAGTGCTTTGTTACATGTCTAGCAGCTTAGTGCACTTACCCAGTGAGATGTTATGTCCAGATATTTGCCAGATGTACTGCTGCTGGGCCACCATAACACTCATGTATGTCAGACAAAGCAGTGGAATGCAGTACAGATGTATGTCACTAAGTAGTAGGTAGTATGTGGCCATGGCACCTCTGTACCAGCGGTTATTATGTGTCAGGACAGACAAGGGTGTGTGAATGCATAACCTATGGGGGCAAATGTATACCAGTAGGTATGTGTTATTACCAGCTACCTGGCTGTTAACATCCACATTGTCAGGCTTGGTCCACATGTCTTGCACTAAGGGGTTCTGTGTATATCTGTGGACTGTCCAGAGTGTGTCAGACTGTCCACATATATTGGCCAATATCTCTGCTGTAGTCCACATGAGCATTACTGTTCTATGATGTCTTTAGGATGTCTGTCAGTAGCCAATGGCACAAATGTTAAAAGCAGATGTAACTTCCCACACACACCATGTCTGTGAAGACAATCCCTATTACAGTAGCAATAGTCTGCAAATATACCTGCAAAACATACCTGACATCCTCTTGCACTACAAAGTTGGGACTATAGGGGCTGAGGTAGGGCTCCTCTCCATGTTCAGGACATATGGTGAGCATATATGTATATATAATTATCCAGATATCTATATAGATATATACAAAAATACATAACGACAAACATAGATGGATATGTATTTGTACATTATATATATACATATAAACACTCAGATGTATACATATACAGAGCAATAAATGTCTACACATACAGATAGAGATACATATGCACAAATATGTATGGATATCTACAGATATATTGACAGTAGTAATTATATCAGACTAGATATGTATGCACATATAATTATAGATATCTACATATATACCAACAAAACTAGGCATGTATATACACATAGGATGTGCATACATATATAGCTATATAGACATATATCTATATATACATATACGTATATCTATATATATATGTGTGTGTGTGTGTGTGTGTGTGTGTGTGTGTGTGTGTGTGTGTGTGTGTGTGTGTACATACGAAAAGATGTCCACATGGCCATATATATGTTGCACTATACAGATGGGTATACTGACATATGTATGAGTATACATGCGTATGTACATGTAGACATATATAGACCTATTATATGTATATAACCATATTCCTGTCATGTATAAACATCACGATTGTGTCTACCCTCCCACATATATCTCACCATATGTATCTGCTATGTGTACGTTATGATAAAACAACATATGTGATGCAACAGTCATATTAATAACAAGGAATACACAATTTAGTAACTAAAGGCAATTGTTCAATGTTGTTGTTGTTGTTGTGTCTTTCAGCTTTTCCCAGTTAGGGGTCGCCACAGTGGAACTCCGGTCCGCTAATGATTGGCAGTAGATTTTTATGTGCCGAGTTGCCGGCCCTGACCCACAACCTTTAACGAAGGTACGCCCATTCACGCATGTCTCCACACAGAAGACGCTCTAGCTGAGAATCGAACAGGACAACGTCTTACTGTGAGATGACAATGCTACCGCAGCACCACCACCGCAATTATTCAATGCTACTCAATATGTGTATTGACAGCTATATTGGTAAAACAACAGCTGTTTTCACAGTGGTCATGGCGTAGTGATTAAGTGCTATGACTTTAGTGTACAGTGTCCTGGGTTCAAGACCGGCAAGAGCTGTTCATTTTGTTGCTGGGCAGAACAAGGGCTGTCAGATACAGAGTGGTTAAGGCAGTTTTGAGCAGCTTTAAATGTGCTTGCGTGAGTTTGCAAGAAGCTAAGCGGTGCTGAGCTATGGGTAAGCCTACAGACACTTACACAGTGTAGGCTTCACTTACCAGTGCGCAAATCAGCTCAGCTGTTATATTGCAGCAATGTTGATACTTGCTAACCATGGCTTAGCCCTGGTAACCAGGTCACACTACCCAATCTGATAATCTGTAATAAATGTATGTAATGCCATGTACAATACATGCTCCTATGTGCTGTCATTACAGTAGCAAGGGGTGTGAGTGTCATGTGTGGGACACAGATGTATATGAGGCCTGTACAGCACTGTCATCCATGTGAATGCATTACATACAGGTGTAGTAGCCCAGGGTACATGCTGTCACACTGGCATGTAGTGTATCATGGCAGTACTACTTTTGATAGTGCTTACCCAGGCAATAGCAGAGTTCTAAATGTAGTACTGACAACAGGCAAATTGCGGGCATAGCTGGATACTGAGGCCTCCCTGTTGTAGCCCAGGTGTGTGAGCTGTGTCACAGTATATACCCCTTACTGGGTAATGATCCGTCATGTGGAATGTAACTGTAGACTACCGTCTGTACAGCACATGTTAGTGAGGGCTTCCAACATGTAGTTATGGCATACATATTGTTGTCAGATGTCTGTCTGTCAACACACTCATGCCACTGCATAGCTACTTGCCAAACTGATGACTGTCAGTCCCTATACAGATGTACAGATGGCAGGTATCCAGCTGGGATATGTACAGGCAACCTAAGCTTGATTGACACTGACATGTTTTCCCAGCTGTGTAAGAACTGTAACATATAGGAGATGTCACCCTGTACGCACCACATGCCACAGGTACCTCCACTACACTTCCATAGTCAACAGAACATGCTTGGGTACAGGTCTCCATCACAGACACTAACCATGTGTTGTAATGCATGTTGCATACATGTCAACATGATCATCTCAGTGGCCATGTAAAGGGGGCACCTGGAGGATTGGCTAATGCATGTCATTCTCACCCTGAGGGTCACCACAGTAGTGTCTGTCGATAGATTGCCCACTGCCTCTTGGCAGGTGGCAGAATGCCACTGTACATACAACTCCTACACAACCCATCTCCCCTTGGACATTAGCTAGGTACACAGCTATGACCACTTGCAGCGATGCACCCCTATACTGACACATGTGTACGTGTGCATGACTGAGTATAGCAGTCTGTGTGTTAGCACACCTGTACTTGGGAATTCCATGAGGACCTTCACAACCAACACAACACCCATTGCCATAGTCAGTTGTGGCTGCTGCTATATGGGATATTACATGTACCCTGTTAAGCTCCCCCCCATACTGGCTACACAAGCCTTACAGTACCAGCACAACAGTGTTTTACAAATGGGTTGATAGGCATGGGATACCCATTGTGTTCTGGCATGTGTGTGTAGTTGTGCATGTCCATATATCTGTAAGTTACAGCATTCTGAGGCCACATAATCCTATTACAATACCCATTGCCACACAGTAGTACAGATAGTGTTGGTGCTTCCCATAGGTGAGGCATGATAATGCAACATTTTACTACGCATGTGGCATGTGCACTAGATGCAGATCACTGTAGTACCACTGTTGGGGTATACTGTGGGTTGTATCCCAGTCGTGGCCAATGTGTGATAGTGGGTATGGCAGAGTGTCAACATGGGTTTCAGGGAGTACTATATCCACTGGGATACACTGTCATTACACCAAGCTACACTCAATGTCCTATGTACCATGTTATGGTTGTCACTGTCACCATCAACCATACAGGTAACTGATACCACAATACAAGCCAGTTATGCATGTGTTGTGTACAGCCTACCTGTAACACATTGGACACACAGTCAAGTTAGTTGGCTGTTCCATATTATGTGAACCTTCTATATATGTATCTTACTATAAATATCTCTGCGTGTGTATGTTTAGTTACATATCTATCTATATGGATCTAGGACTTTGATTGAAAGTTCAAAAGCCCAAATCCATTACCACTGAACATACTTTAACAAAAGCACTTTCATTGAAAAAGCGCTTTCATTAAAGTATATTAAAAAAACAACACAAAATCTACTTGAATGCAGGGGGGGTCAAGCCCCCATGCACCCCCCACACCCCCCTACTTTAATATTCTCACTCCGAGGTCACAATACAGTGGGGAAAAGGGAATTTTCCCTTACTGCACAGTAGTATGACCAGAACAACAAGCATACTTACGAGAAAGTGCTGCTTCTGTGAACAGCACTTTCAGGCAAGTATGCTCACCAAATTGGGATTCGGTGAAAGATGCAGTCGAGCATCTGTATGGATCCCATATATATATATATATATATATATATATATATATATATATATATATATATATGCATGTATATATCTGTATCTGCATATATATGTGTCTGTGTATATGTATCCTAGGGGTGTTGATTGCATCCACATTGTACATTCCCTATGGGAGCCAGACTGTACTGCATGATATGTTACTGATACCAGCCTGACATCATACAGGTGGGATGGAGTACTGTTAACATCTTGTGTCCATGTCATGTCAGGTCCTAGTTATGGGATCTGCTACAGTTGGTAGTGCATTGCAGTGCAGACGCGTTTGGCTGTGGTGGTGGGGAATACCTATTTGTACAAGACATATGTTGTCTGGGGCCTCTCAACCCCATTAAGGGTGCATGTGGACATATATGTTTTTGTTATATTCCCATTTTTATCTACAGATGTATGTTCGTATATACCTATATATATATATATATATATATATATATATATATATATATATATATGAATACTTACATATATATAAATTGCTGTATTTATATATATATATATATATATATATATATATATATATATATATATATATATATATATATATATATATATATATATATATATATACATATAGATGTAGACATATATATCTGTAGATGTATGCATATGTATGTATATATGTTTATATATATATATATATATATATATATATATATATATATATATATGTGTGTTATATCTATTTAGATATTAATATATATATACACACACATACATCTACATGTTGAAATACATTCCCTGTACTGTTGAATGACTGGGCTGGATGATATGTTTGTAAAAATATCAGTCTTATGCATATCTGACGTGGCTTAGTGGTAAATCACTTTGGCTATAGTGTGCAGGGTCCTATGTTCAAGACTTGCAGAGGCTGTTTATTTTGTTGCTGGGCAGAACAAGGGCCATTGGCTTCAGAGTGATTAAGGCACTTTTAAGCAGTTGTAAGTGGCTTAGTGCGGGTTTGTGTGGTGGTAAGCACTGCTTACTTCAAGTTACAGTTTCTTATACTACATTAGCTTTTCAATTGCTTAACCTGTGTAGACATTGCTTACCCCCATGCAAACAGGCTGAAACCTGCTTACTGCTGCTCAACAGTGCTTACTCCCACTTACCCCCGCTCTAATTTCTTTAAAGGAAAAGAAAAAAGGGTTGATAGAAAATTGATGAAAAAGGGGCACAGAGATGGAAAAACAGTAGGAAAAATAGCTAGGGATGTGCAAGAAGAGTGTAGGGAAGGTCTATAACTGCCCATTTCTTCTACAGCAACAGCTGTGCATATATACTGAATTTGGAGGTAAATTTGGACACTCAAACCCCTGAGAGAGGGGTGAGGACAACAGTAATATGTTGTGATGCCAATTAGACCAGATTACATGTGTCCAGTGGACCTGTGTGGAAAATGGACAGCTATGTATGGGGCAAGATTTTTTTTGTTGGAACAGATTGCCCTTTTTTTTCAGGTGAGACTGGCATGTCAGGGAGGGATAGTATGTATATTTGGGAAGGTAGGTTGGGTAGGTTAACAGACAAGACAAACAAGGCGCATACAGGGGCAGTATATTACACATGTGGGGGGTAAACACCTTGATTTGGAGTGGTGTTGGGAAATCAGAAGCCCATGAGCCCCCTAGTGGAAACAGTGAGACTGAGATCCTCACCCATAGGCAGTCACCACTGCACCTTCACAGCCCCAAAGGTGGCTCCAATGTTGGAATAATTCAATGTAGCACATGCATGGAAACAAACTTAAATATATATCAACCAATAGGACATAATCAGAAGAGTGGAGTCATTACATATCGGTTGAGGTGGGTATGTAGTTTATTGTTGGAGATATGGTGGGGGGAAGAGAAGGATGTCAATTAACAATTAATATATTTCTGTAGTCCACATTACTTTCCTAGCCAGTGCTGTTATCTGTAACTTACATGAATTACTACAATACCCTATAGCCTTAGTTTGGACAGTGATATGGTTGTCGTCATCGTTATACATGAACTGGTTTTACCTGCAGTGTACACCTCTTACCTGGTATACCTGTGGAGGAAATGTTTGTTAACACTGTTTCTACACATACTCACAGATTCTGGGTTGATGTTGTGCACATAGCTATCCAACTCTTTCTGCACAGGCTCTGGCCATGTGTTGACCACATGCAGGTGTACCGAGACATATAGGTGTACCGGAACATATCTAGACTATTGCATTTTTCAAACTTTAGTGACTTACCACACACATATACATGCTTTCTTACACAGTTATATTATGTAGCACAGTGTGGGTGACAGTGATCAGTGATATTATTCAGAGCAACTACAACACTCACAATTTCATGCAATATCAGAGTAAACAGTACCAGTACAGGGTATCACGGTTTTTATTTCTCGGCACAGTGTTTGTATGTGACGTACCTGTGGGAGCAATGTTTGTTAGCACTACCTGAATGTTGCCACACAAAGTTCCAGATTACACATTAGTATTATGCACATACATCTCACACTGTTACTGTACACACTCTGGTCACAGAGTGACAACATGGGGGTGTAGATAGGACGTACTTGGCTTATTACTCTCATAACAGTTTCGGGAGTTGCTAGAGTGACAGGATTGTTCTCATAGATGTGTGACAATCAGTTGTATTCCCTGTTTGCTGCCTAAACATCTGGGATCATCCCACAAACTTCCAAGGGGGACAGGATGACAGGCAGCAGATACGGGCCCATATACTGGACATTCTCATCTTATCTGTACAGTTGTGGGGTATGATTCTGTATGCAGCCTACTTCCCCCCCAGGATTCAGACCATGGCTGTGTCTGCTACAGCTTAAACACTGTTCATCAGAGTTGTGTGTGCTATATAGATATTGCTGTATATATCCTATCTTCTTTCTGTTTTATAATTCTCCTGTAGTTTTGCATTCTGACCTTGTATTACAACACTCTTATGCAGGATTTCCTAGACAGTTATATTTTATAGGGCAGTGTGAGCAACAGTGATGAGCAATGCCTTATTATTCAGAGCAACTGCATCAGTCACAATGCCATACAATACCAAAATAAACAGTACCAGTACAGGGTATCATTCTTGTATTTCTGGGCACAGTATTGGTATCTGACAGACCTGTGGGAGAAATGTTTGTTAGCACTACCTGAATGTTGCCACACACAATACCAGATGTCACATTACTATTATGTGCATACATCTCACTCTGTTACTGTACACACTCTGGCCACAACTTGGCAACATGGGGGTATACATGGGACAATTTGTGGCTTCTTACTCTCATAAGGTTTTGGGGAGTTGCTAGTGTGCCAGCTTTGTTCTCATAGATGTGTCCTAATCAGTTGTATTTCCTGTTTGCTGCCTATACATCTGGGATCATCCCACTGATTTCCCAGGGGGTCAGGTTGACAGGCAATAGATATGGGCCACTTTACTGGACATTCTGGACATATCTGTACAGTTGTGAAGTATGACTCTGTATGCAGACTACTACAACTGCCAGGATTCGAACCATGGCTGTGTGTGCTAAAAATACAAAAGTTCACATCTCAGTTGCATGTGCAATTTGGGTTTTGTTGTCTGCCTTTTCCCTACTTTCTGTCTATGTGTCTCTCAGTTGTACTAAATGGCCTCTGGGGATTACAGCAGTCATATACAGGCATTCCTACACATTCTATTTATGGTGCACAGTGTGGGTAACAGTACTTAATATAACAGTACTATTACGTGATTGCAAATCTTCATTACCATATGAAACCAGAGTATACACATGCAGTTCAGCAGTTAGACCTTTATTGTCAGGCTATTATGCTTTTATTTGCATACAAACTATATGAGACTCTTCCTGCCATATTCTCTGGTATATGCAGTACTTGCTTTAAACAATACAGGTTTTATACAGGCAATTAATGTACTAATACTTTTAGATTTATTTCCTATGACAGTACATGCAAGAGTATTACTGACCTGCCTGCATTGCAACCTCTCCAGGCAACTTCCATGGGTCTCCTGGTTCACAGCCCGCTGACTTGCAACTGTTGAGGACATAAGAGGAATATTTAGCCATACCTATCCATGATATATACAAGCTGGTAATTATTACACCCATAGTGGAGTGATACTTACAGACAGCTGGGACATCCCCTGCCATTCTAGCCTCTTGGACCCACTGATCCATGAGGTCCCCCTTACACTGCTTCAGGTCAGCATATTGATGCCTGACCTGCTCATCAGTTTGGGATATGCTAGTGGTACTGGTGAGGTCACGGTCGAGATGGTCCCAGGCTTCCGCCTTATATTGGTAACCCTGGTACTGGCCCTGCAGCAGTCTCTGTTCATGGTCTTTGACAAGGAGTCCTGCCATGACTCTGGACTCCTGGATGCACCAGCGCTGTGCCCAAAAGTGCAATCCATCTCCCCTTCCTGACATGGTGCCTGCAAGGGGAAGCTACAACTGATTATGAGATGTATTCCCACCTGTTGGGTTTAAGTAGGTCCAATTTCCCAAACTTTACAGTGATTGGTTAGTTTTGAAAAGGCTAGGCTATGGGCAAACCTGATTACCTAAGGCTGGCATTGTTTAAAGGTGTATTCCACTGGGCACAATGAGTTAGCTGGCCTACACATTGCTTACACCTCCTAAGCTGACCTGTGCAATGCTTAGCATTGCTTACATTAGACTTTGCATTATATTTTCTTTTTGGCATCGATTTCTTATTCATTACGTCTTATATATCTGCCTGGTATCCATGATTCCTGTGTACATACACTGTATGGGGTCATTGTGTTTTATTGGGGACTTCAACACTCTGTTACAATTACAACTCACTTCTGGGCTTACTGCTGTACTCCAGTTCACATATTTATGTTATGTAGTGGGTTATGGAACATATGACTGTATACTGATTCCTTTCACAGGTTGATGTTTGATTTTACTATAGTGAGGACTTGTTTGGTGATACCTCGTTCTTCTGTACTGCTGTCATGGCTTGGTGGTTAACTACTGTGACTATAGTGTATAGGGTTCAAGACCTGCAAGGCTGTTTATTTTGTAGCTGGGCAGAACAATGGCCATTGGATACAGAGTTATTAAGGCACTTTTGTGCAGTTGTAAGCAGGTTTGCATGAGGGTAAGCAATGCTAACCTCTGTTTGCATATGCTTATAGACAGTTAGCTTCAAATTTGCTTAACCTGTCTGCGCATTGCTTACCCCTGCGCAAATAGGCTTAAACTCTTAAACTCACTTACTAGTGCTTAAATATGCTTACTACTGCTTATTGATGCTTACACTTGCTTACTAGTGCTTACTCCCACTTACAATTACACAGATTTGGACAGTTATATCTCATGGTTCTTGGGAAGGTAGGGAATTTGGAAGCTGTATGGAGTTGTCATCATTACACATTTTACCTTCTATTTGTATCCATGATTCCTGTGTACATATACTGTATGGGGCACATGTGCTTATCTGGGGACTTTGCAACATTATGACACTGACACCTCACATGTGCTTTTAATGCAGTACACCAGTTCACAAATATATGTTATTTAGTGGGTAATGCAACAAAAATATTGGTCATAACATGATTTGCCATGGAAAATGGAATGTGCTGCAGTGGGACTTGAACTGCAAATGCTTGCTTGTAAAGCACATGCTCTGCCCACTACACTATTGCTATACTGCTTGTGTTGCATATATCATCCTTGTTATTCTCTTCAGCCATTTAAGTTGCATTAACCGTAGCTAAGCGATGGGCATACCCACACACCTACGGTTAGCTTTAATCGGATTTTTAATTAAAAAAAGGGGTTTGTTCATTTTATTTGTATTTACTTGCTGTTGTACATGTGGAGGAATGTTGCTGGGGATATGCGGACACCTATGAGCGGTCTCGCTCACTTCTTTGGCCTTTCTGCTGTTCTTCATTGTGGAACGTGTATATTCTGAGAGCTCTGCTCTCAGACATGCCCCCTGCACTCTTACGTGCTCCATGTAAGATTAGGCGCTCAGGCAGCGCGCTTTCATTAATATGCATGGTGCGCTGCTGTCCTGCTCCTAAACGGACGTTTCCGTGCAGGACTAAGCTAGTCCTGCATGGAAGAATAGTAAATCCAGGGGATAATCATGTGACATCCTGTGTGCAAAGTCTATACATATTACATACTAGTAAAGTTGTAGAGAATTGTGTAAATTCTGTATAGGGTTAGTGTAAAATGAAGCAGCAAGTTGTTAAAGGAGTACTGTGTCAGTAGTAATACTCCCCAGTCACATTTTTTTCCATAGTGGGGGCAATTAGGAGATAGATGAGTTAATTATGAGGTAAGCTAATATCATGCCTTAAGTGCTTTGGTAGTTAAACGTAATCCTTCCTTTTTTTCTTTATAATTGATGGGCCAGACCTAATATAGTCATATTTAACTGTTGCTGTTAGGAGTGCTTAGATCCATGATAACTTAATAAGAAATCTCTAAATTTATTTAGTGGTAAATGTGTCTAGGGTTGCTTGTGTTCTAGTATTAGTTCAAAAACTGCCACACCAGTGTAATATTGTATAAGTCTGTACACTATTTTGCCTTTTTATTAGTTGCACTACTTGTTCCAGGGCAGTTTTAACTATAGCAAGCAGCTGTTTGACTTTTCCCACATTTTGTTATAATTTTCTCTCGTAGACAAAAACCTAAACATTCCAAAATGCTGATCTTTTTCAGCCAGATTACCATTTTGTTTTTTTTTTTAATGTTTTTATTTTTATTTATTTATTTTTTTGGGGGGTGCAGGATTGCTCCTGACAGTATTTAGCCATCAGAAATGTGAGCTCTTATGCATGAAAAGTAGTTTATCCATTAAAGCACTTTTATATTGTTGTTGTTTCTGAAGATATGTCTGGATGCCTATATGCCAAAAGCGTCTGTGATACTGTAGTCTGGGGACTAGGGATGCTATGTTATTGATAACAAGGCTGTTATGTATGATTTTGTATATGCTGACTATTTTCTGATGGTATGTTTGGATGCCTACATGCCAAAAGAGTTTGTGAGACTGCAGTCTGGGCCCAAGAATGATGGGTTTCTATATTATTGATGACAAGGCTGTTATGCAGGATTATGTATATGAATGCATAAGAATGTAATCATTGTGTGCTTTCTCTTATAAGAAGTTGGAAACTGTGACTGGTGAAGTTGATTTATTTAACTTTTTGCACATAAATATGGTGGCAGACTTTTAGGAGAATTTAGGCCTTAAAGGTAGGAATACATCTGAGCATGGATGCTCATCAGCATGTGTGCACTCGTGTGGTGGAGGCGATGCCCACACCTTACATGTGTTTTGTATATGCTTATTGTTTGATTCTACAAACATATTTTATTTAAAAAAAATAATGTGACATGTCAAATAGCAGATGGACAATAGTGCATCTATGTCGGCATAGCTTATTCTGGCGGTATGCAAATATTTCTTACACTTTCTTTATTCACTTTTTTCATCCAACATGTTTTGTTTTTTGAAAACTGGATTTAGCATTATAATGCTGAGTTTATTCAACAGATAAGAATAATAGTAATTGTATATATTCATATATCTATCTACACTTATGATAAATATGTGTGTGTGCGTGTGTGTGTGTGTGTGTGTGTGTGTGTGTGTGTGTGTGTGTATATATATATATATATATATATATATATATATATATATATACACTTATTTATATATAGTTGCAGTCTGTAAGAGCAAACACTCATAAGAATAATAATGATTGCATATATTCATATCTCTCTCTCTCATTCTCTCACGCTCTCTCTCTCTCTCTCTCTATATATATCAAATTGTCAAAATAGACAATAAAATCTGTCCATATCTTCAAATCAGTTGTGCGAAGTTCAGCTTATCAATTAGACAGAATGTCGAAGTGCACATGCCAGCAAAGTCGAATTCGCACTTTTGACATTCTGTTAAGCAAGTCACTACTGCACACAATGTAATACCATCTGTTTGCCCCCCTGCAACCCCCATGTGAGGGGGCTATGCCCCCACACCCCCTGCAAATAATATACTCCAACTCAGAGATCGCACAGCCACCACTGTACTGCCATCTGTATTCAGAATGCTGAAGACAGGTGTGTGAATGCACTGAATATGGTCAAGGATGAATTCTGCCTGACTTAGATGGGAGCTTATTCCATAGTATGGGGATCCTTTGAGATCAATATTTGTTCTATTTACATAACAGGCAACGTTCTGATAATTGGATCAAGTGCTTTTGGTGCTGTTTTTTTTTTTTTTTGTAGATGTGCAAGTGATCCATCAGAGCTGGGTCTGAGGATGCCTTATATTTGTTAGGAATAGATCGCCTCTCAGAAACCTCTATGAGACTGAGTACAGAGACGGGACCTTAAGACGATCTGTGTAGGACAGGTTATTCATGCCTGGAGCCTGGATCCTCCTAGTGAGGGACCTTTGAGGGCATTCTAACTGTAGCAAGTGCCTGGTTAGGTACATACTAAAGAGGCGCTGTACTCAATGATGTGTGTGATAAGGGATATGTAGAGTGGTACTGCTACTTCCATGGGCTTGCATGCCATTCCTTTGCTTATGAGATGGGTAGCAGAATGATTTTCTTACTTGATTAACAATGAGTTAGTCAAAAGTCAGATTACTGTCTACATATGTTTCCAGATCCCTAACTATCGGGACAACTCTTAGGGGGTGTTATATTTATGGAGTAATTAGCTTGGGTAGATGATTTCCCAAAGGAGATTATAATGCATTTCTTTGCATTGAGATTTAATCCATGGCTTTGGCACCAGTCATTTGTCTATGTTAGACCACCTTGTAGGATGTTGGTGTCATGGGGGAATCTATGATAGCTTCCAATTTATGGTAATTTGGGAACTTGGTGAGCCAGAGGCCTTTGACATTAACCAGGACTTCCAAGAAGTAGATTCTGAACAGCAGCAGGTCCAGCACAGAGCCCTGGGGTACTTTGCTGGTGACCAGGAGGGAGTATTACTGATACTGACTTCTTGAATGCTATCTGTGAGCCAGTCAGCAATCCAGCAAGTTATGTAGGGAATTCTGCCTAGTTCTGAGAGTTTGTCAAAAATACGTGAGTGGGGTGTTGTATTGAATGTCTTGTTCAGGTCAAAGTAGGTGGTATGCACCATTTTCACCACATTCATAGCGTTGATGACCCTCTCAAAGAAGTCTACCAGGTGGAAATGACAAGGTCTTCCCATAACAAACCCAAACTATGATGGATCTAGTATGTTTAGGTTGCCAGTGTCTTTCATCATTTCCATGATAATAAATTCAATGGCTTTGCATATTAGACTTATCATAATGAAGAGTCTGTAGTTCCCTGGATCAGTTGATGGCCCACTTTTATTAAGAGGGATCACTTCTGTGGCACTCAATTAAACTGGCACATAACCTGCTTTGAGGCTGTAGTTGAACAGTGCCTTAAGTAGTCCTGCTAGGTCATATTTTATGCTATTTACATGGCATCCAAGGATATTGTCAGGGCCTACTGAGGCTGTGTTTTGGCCTTAGCAAGTGCCACCAGGCACGTGTGTGTGTGTGTGTGTGTTTGTGTGTGTGTGTGTATACATATATATATATATATATATATACATATATATATATATATATATATATATATATATATATATATATATATATTTGCATTCTATAGCACTTACAATGATAAATACACGTTTTAAATTTTTGGATGTGGCTTTATTTATAACGATACATAAAAAATACTTTTTTGCAACAAAACTTGGGAAATAATGAAACAAAAATTCACTCCATTTACAACAGCTTTTCCTGGTATCACTTTACAATTGTAGTATTCCTTCATGCATGGCTTTCCAAAGGAAAATGACAGCACTTATAGTTACCAATATATTTAACAGGTTTTAGACACATTCGTAGGGTAAGTTCTACAAGCATCTCAACAGCTCCTTTCCTTGTTCAGACTTCAGGGACACCTTGCACACTTCAGATTTCAGGGACATCTTCCAATCTATGTTATATAGTTCCTTAAAGACAAGTTTTTAGTACTCTGTCCCAGAGCCATAGCTATCCATTCTGGTGCCCTGTCCTCAGTCTGGTGCAACCCATTTAGTTTTACAGTTATAGACCAAAACCAGACACTCTTTCATATTTAAGATTTGTAGCTAACCATTTTGGTTCTTCTTATACCACACACAAAGCAATGAATAGCTATAGTGCATCCTTCCTGACAACAAATGCACTAACAACATACATGTCTGAATGTCAGTACTGCACTACTGACCAATCAGCATCTTCCAGTCCTGCCACCTGACACCTTGCACCTGTAGTGGCTGCCCTGTTGCCCAACTTTAGTTATGCCTCTGCTCCCCCTTTCTTTCTTTCTTTCTTTCTTTCTTTCTTTCTTTCTTTCTTTCTTTCTTTCTTTCTTTCTTACTTTCTTTCTTTCTTTCTTTCTTTCTTTCTTTCTTTCTTTCTTTCTTTCTTTCTTTCTTTCTTTCTCTCATCCCCCTAAGGAATCTACTTTTTCAAGAGGCAGTGGTCCTGCTGCTGTGCTAGATGCAGCTGCTGTTGCATACAGATCCTATTTATTGCTATTAAGATGGCTTGTCCGCCTGCTTTATGTTGCCTGGCACACCCTTTTCTTCACCAACAGTGTGCCTCCCTGTCTTATCAGTCACTATGCTGCAATTTAGGATTAGTCCATGTGTTCAAGAGAGAATTCACTGAGGGGTGTAGTGTAAAGTTTTCCTTCTCAAATGTCCCATTAATCAATCCTAAAACACGCTGTTTCTTGACTGATCAATGACTATCTCAGATGGAGAAGGGACAGTCCTATATACAGACATCAAACAGACTATTTCCTATTTAATAAAAGAGTTTAAATCTGGGAATTGCTATACTGATGTGGCAGGGATGTGAGAGATGCAGGTAAAATACTTATATTAACTTCTCTGTGCTAATGTGAAAACATGCCAGGTTTAGACATTACTCTCTATGTGTTCACACTTGTTGATGGATTGATACTGTTGACAGCCGAGACTAAATTAGTTTAATCTTGATAAATTAACTGTCATCATATTGGAGCAAACACATTATACACACATACATGTTTATAATGCTTTTTCACCATACATAGAACAACATACATTTTAGAATGTGGCATTTTTAGAACAAAACAACTGGAGAAGCTCAAACTGTGGTGACTTTAGTCGGAGATATGGAGTGCATCTGAACTGAAATCCAAGGCATCCACTGCAAACAAATGAAAAATAAGTATATTTAAAACCTATATTGCACTTTGTTAGCTGTATTTATTTGAATTGCTGCTTCATTTCTGCTGATTGTGTCTGCATTTTATTTTTTTCTGCACTTTGAAATTCTGTACTACTGCCTTATATAGCATTGGCTAGATTCAGACTTGCTGAATCCAGACTGTTTGGTATCACTGTGCTCTAAACCAGTCATATTACATTAAGAAGGCCTCTCTGGACTTTTGTGGCAGAAGAGTGCAACTCAGGTTCCATCTGAGTTTGGGATTGCTGGACAAAGGCTCACTTTGGGGCTTTCCCCTTGGTAGTTTGTCTTAAAACTGTTGAATTTCACCTGTATTTAAACCTCTCACTTCCTCGTAATTGCCCATCACACAATTGGGGTTAGTGATGCTCTGTATAGATACAAACACCTGGAAACTTAATTTTCTCTAGACTTCTGTCAGAAGAACCCTCCCAAGTCCTTTGCTGCTCTGCAGGCAACTCATCTGCACACTGCTGGTGGGGGAGGGGGTACAGCACATGAATTATTGTGAATATATGACTTATACTTAGAATGTGCTCTAAATTTGCAATGTTTCCATGTGTAATTTTATGTCATACAAAGGAAATGGACAATAAACACCAATCAGAAAGCATCATATTTTACAGCTTGTTGAATCATTCCACCATGTTCATTTGCTTCATCAGTATACAATTCAGCTACTTATGCTGTAATTTGCATACCACAGAAGTTTCCATGTTTGTGTGTGAGTGAGCATCGCTACACTGAGTTTATTGAATCTAAACTATTCGCAGCCATGTGCGCAAAACATGCACATGGTGAAAAATGATGTGTAGGCTTTCTTGAATCCCTGCAATAACTGGTTGCATGGCATCTTCACATGAGCAGCAATGACCTCATTGGAACTACCTCCTTTGGATTGGCCAGAAGAAGCAGCTGTGTGACAGAAAGTCTCTTCAGTGCCTTTTAAAGCAGAGCATAGGTAAGGGTTCAGTATTATGAACAGCCTAGAAGATGGTAAGTTCTTACAGAGAAAAGCTATGCTAGTGCATCAAACAGTAGACAATCAGCCACCTACATCCGATGCTAATTTGTTTCACTTTAGAAGTTAAGGGCCATAGTTAAAGTAGTATAATATGAGAGAATGAATCATACATGACAGTGTAATGAAAACATGGATGGTCACCCCTATTCAAGGCAAAAGTGAGTGAGTGAGTGAGTGAGTGAGTGAGTGAGTGAGTGAGTGAGTGAGCGAGTGAGTGAGTGAGTGAGTGAGTGAGTGAGTGAGTGAGTGAGTGAGTGAGTGAGTGAGTGAGTGAGTGAGTGCTAAAGGACTTGGGTAAGAGGATGAAGTCCTAAGTGTCCCAGGAAGTAAGTAATAATAGCAGGTAATGGTGAAATGGAGAAGTTTCTTTCATGGTTGTTACTTTGTGGATGCTCTTGGAAAATACTGAAGACATAAGCACTATTCTAGAAGTGGCAGAGCTGTCAGTAATCCTATTTGATTCAAGGGAAACAATTCATACATGATGACGGCAATACAGCAAATGTGGCATGATATCTGGGAGCAAGAGAGCTGAGGTCTCAATGACTGTCAGGACCAGCTCCTGGCAATAATTGTAGAGCATGTCATTTGCCTCTGGACCATGCAAGATGTGCTAAGATTGGTACAAGTCTCAGATCTGAGCTGTGGTGAGAATGGTTACTCAGTGACCCCTTGGATCTATAGGCAGTAAGTTTCAATCAGCAATAGTAGTTATGGTAAAATAGATAGGAAGTAACATGCTAGCCTTGCCAGATCCAGCAGTGTTTGAAATTCTTCAAAAGTTTTAACAGCTGAAGGTGAGCAGTAAGGCTATGGTCATAATTTTGTTGTTTAATAGCCGAGTCAGAATAAAAGAAGTAGGCAATGGACATTTTAGAAAAGAATTAACATTCAGTGGTGCAAACCATTTAGGAAAACTAATAGTCCATGTTTGCCATGCATGGACATTGCTCAAGTATTCTGGACAAAGGCAAAAATAATAGGGGAAGAAAGGCCCAAAAGCAGGACAATTTTTAAATATTACTGTAATTCGCTTAATATATTACTAGAACAACAGGTTTTGCATTAACACGGATTTGTAAACATTAAGAATTATGAAACTGTAATGTCTGGCATTATTGAATGACAACAGTCTTCAGTAATTTACCAAGATATCAAGCATTTTGTAAGGGACAGGCAAAAATAAGAGAAAGATCATAGACATTCTGCAAAATCAGTGATAGTTGAGAGGTATGCAGGTATACAAGCTTGATGAGCTAAATGAACCCAAGAAGTGTGAGCTTATACTTAGTACTATCTGCTGTTATGCATCAGAAAGCAAAGAGACTAGTGGCTGTAACATGACAAGCAGTTTCATACAGTGGAAGATGCAGCCATGGCAGTAATGTGTGATGATAAATCTGACATTTTTTTGAACACCAGGGTGTGCTGGTAAGCTGAAGCACAGGAGTAGTAGCTTTTCTTTGTAAGTAATGGGAAAGGAAAAAAGAAGAGAAAATGCATCAGGACGTGCACTAGATGGAAAATGGAATGACTTAAAAATGGGTTTTGATAGCCATGAAATAATGCAGGAAGGGGACCTATTCTGTCATTCGTCATAAGGTTGGTAAGATTCGAAATATGTGGGCACATGCTGCTGCTGAGTCAGACCTCATAAACAAAAATGCATATATATTTTGTGAATTACTTTGAGAGAAATGTATGTCTAGTGACAAAAATGTTCATAGAAGTGTTTCTTTTATGTGTATTATAAAAATGTTGTCGCACACTATTGTCTCCATTATTATGTGTGCATTTTTATGGAAGTTTATGGGGGACTGGCCTAATAATTTTCAAAATATGCAATAACTTGCAGGTGTGAGTTATACAGCTAATAACTATGGAGACAAAACACATAAAAGACTGCTATACTGAAAGCCCATGAGCATTACTCTTCCAATGCACATTCAAGGATATGTACCCACATACAGAGCAATGTTACAAGGGTGCTTTCTGACTATGACACATCTTGTATGCTTTAAAGTCCGGTAAAGTAGTATGCAATTGGTCTCTGAAATATGCACCTACTGCACAAGAAATATTTGGAAACTTGGGTAAAATAGCTATCAGATTTAGGTCTATGAATAAAATATTCTAATATTTTCTTACAATATTCATTTATGTGATATACAGAACATGCAGAAGGATAGTTCACCATATGAATCAGTGGGTGGAGGCTTATAAGCATATGACTTATTTTAACAGGTTGCTAGCTTCGATTTGGAATTGTTGCTTCACGGAGCAAAGGATTTCATTCATACATGTTAGGCAAGGGACTTTCACAAAGGTAACTTGATACATGGGCACAGCATATAGCGTTGCCACCTCACAACAAAAGGTTCCCCAGTTCAATTCTCACCTGGGATGTCTTCTGTGCAGAATCTGCATGTAGTCCCTATGTTCCTGTGGGTTTCCGTTGGGTGCGCTGGTTTCCTCCCATATTCTAAAGACATGCAGTAGGTGGCTGGACCCTCTAAATTGGCCATAGGTCTTTGCAAGTTTGTGGGTGGAAGAACTGCCGTGGCAGGGCTAGCCACTTCACAGTGTAGATCTTCAAATAAAATGGGTTTAGTATAATGGTTAAGGTGCTTACCTCACCAGACACAAGGCATAAGGATAGATTCTCACCTTTGGTCACTGACTAGTTATTGGCTAGTCATGTAATAGTCTTCAGACCAATTGCCTAGTATTTAGCTATGAAGATATGTTACCGGAAATGATTTGCTATAACATATGTTAACCCACAGCTTTGCCTTAATGTTTTTTTTTTTCTTTTAGTGGAGACTTCTGCGATGTGAACTTTCAAGTTTCATAAAGTATTCACAATATGGCCATCAGGATGAGATACAATTTACTATCTGCCCCTGAAGGAGTGACCTCAGCACTAGAATCTGTAGTAATTGGCCATTTTGGGCCATTTCTAGCTCTTTGAAGTTCCCTGCATAAAAAACCCGCCTAAGCACGTTTTTTTTTGCTTATCCTACTCAGCTACAGCTCCTTGTGGTCCTGCAGAGTGGTTCTAGCAGCAGAGAAATGAAAAGAGTGACTGCTATCCAGATTTAAGTATATTTTTTCTCTTTCTACCTGTACGACCTGCTTTTTTCACTGAAAAGCGAGCTATACTGCTGTTATAACTGTTCTAAGCTTGTTTTTTGTGTTCTTATTACCTGCACTTGCTAAGAAATTTGTTTGTTGTATTTTTACTGCGAGGCTGCCCACTCAAGTGCGCTAGCCTGTGCATAAAGTATACTGCGATTTATCTGCTGTTTTCCTGAAAAAAAAGAAAAAAAAAATCCTTGTTTCCCGCCTTTCCTTGACTAGAATAGTCCCTATACAGGCTTTGCTGTATTCGGGACTCTTGGATAGTTCCTGTATTGCCCATTTCCTTACTTGGACAAAAGGAAGTTTCATTGCTCACCAGTGGGAGTGGGGAGCCTTGAACAGCCTATCTGCCCCTGAAGGAGTGACCTCAGCACTAGAATCTATAGTAATTGGCCATTTTGGGCCATTTCTAGCTCTTTGAAGTTCCCTGCATAAAAAACCCGCCTAAGCGCGGCTTTGCGCGATTGTGCGCATAGTGCAGCATCAGCGGTTAATTGGGTATAAACTATTCCCGGCTCCACAAAGTCTGCTCTTCACTTTTTCCCTTAGAACTGCTCTATTCTCTCAAATTGAACACCCTATACTCTAGCTAAGGCCCAGCACTTGCACAAAAAAGCAATTTTACAATCTTAGCACTAATAATCTAAAAAGCACTACATCCTCACAGACTCTTTACGGTCATCTCATCCCTCATTGGTCCTTTTTAATTCAGAAACAAGAGTTCCCTATATTACTCTAGCATGTCCAAAGGTCAGTTAAAGGTTTCCTCTCCAGTCCAGCTGGTGAATCTGGGAATCTTGAGGCAATGTTGCAACTGCCTCATGTACACAGACAACCCTCTCCTCCTCCAAACAGGATCAAATATATGTGAGAGATGCAACTATATAGCCAAACTGGAGGCTGAACTCTCTCAACCCAGGACTGGTGTAACCAGTCAGGAGGAGAAGGTAACCTCACACAACACAAATCCAGTCTCACATAGTCCTACAACATCAGCAAACCAAACACATAAACACACAAAAACATACTCAGAGGCTCTAAATAAAAATCCACCTAAGTAGCAGAGACCTCCAAAGCAGACATCCAAGCAAATGCTACCACAAAACAAATCATGTGCAACACATAGTTCACAAAGTCAGTGTGCCAAGTAGTCACAGCCCTTAAGGCTGAACAACACACCTAATACACTTGTAATAGGTGATTCTATAGTCAGACACACTGATGTCCCGCTCACCAGGCTGAACAAAGAGAAGGTCACAGTGAGCTGCCTGTCAGGCGCTAGGATCCACCACATAATGCAAGCACTCAGGTCACTCCAAAGTAAGTACAAATATGACTCAGTCATAGTACATGCTGGTGTGAATGACCTGAGACGTACCTCCTTCGACTACATGAAAAGAGACATAAAGGAGCTCTCTGATCAAGTTGCCCAGGCTGGTATGACCCTGTCCTTTAGTAGCATATTACCCTCACCTAGAATGATGCCACATTACAAAGACAAAATGATCAATTTCAACAATCGGCTAAAATTTTGGTGTCATTCAAAGGGGATCCAGTGTCTGTCAGCCTGGGATGACATGCTCGACAAGCCACGCTAATTCGCTAGGGATGGCTTGCATCTGTCACCCCTGGGCTTTCGGATATTGGCAAAGGCTCTTGCCACCCTCATAGTGCCTTTTTTAGACAAGGCTCAAAAGACAAATCCACCTCCATAAACAACACATTGAACAAAAAACTAAGGGTAATGCTGCTAAACACCAGAAGTCTTAACCTCAAGATGCATGCACTCGAAGCTCTCCTCAGTATGGAGAACATCGACATATGTCCAGTGACAGAAACCTGGTTCAAGGCTCCAGAGAGCACACCAGCACTACCAGGTTATATACCTCATACCATGCATTTCGGCCCCAAAACTCAGACTGAACCACAAAAGGAGGGGGAGTATCCATTTGTATCAAGGATACCCACACCTCCAGGTTAGTGGCGTTGCACGAAGCATCGGAGACCATCCATGTGCAACTAACAGTGGGCAAAACTTCTTTTCAGTTTATAGCATGCTACAGACCACCCTCTCAAAATCAGGAATCCCACTCGGCCTTCCTGAAAACACTGGAGAACATGAAGATCTCTCCAAACACCATCATATTGGGAGATTTCAACTACCCAAACATAGACTGGGAGCATTACTCAAGCCACAAAACCCTAGCCCAAAGGTTCCTGGAATTTATAAACTCAAATGCCATGGAACAATTAGTCACCACCCCCCACAAGAGGGGATAACATACTCGACCTGATCATTACCAACATGGGGACTCTGTGCTCCATACCAGAAGTAAACCCCTCACTGGTAAGATCAGACCATAAATTAATCTTGCTAGATATCCAAAACCCCTCCCCACCCCCAGCGCAGAAAACCACAGTGAAAAACTTCTCAAAAGCGAACTTCACACTTCTCAAAACAGAGGTGGAATCCTTCAAGGCCTCCGGGACAGGGGAAGCTACGGCCCAAACAGCTGAATCCTATATAAACGCATTCTATGGACACCTCCAGGAATGCATGGATCATACTATCCCTAACAAAACCAAGACCCAATCATCCAAAGGCAGGGGTCCAGTCTGGTGGACCCCAGCCATAAACAAGCTGTACAACAGAAGAAAGAAGCTACTACATGATAGAGCAAAATCCCTAAAAGGGAAGGTATCTCTAATCAGTACTAGCAAAAAATTACGATCCCTCATAAAATCCTCCAAGGCAAGCTTTGAGAAAAAAATTGCAAAGGACACTAAGGACAATCACAAGGCTTTTTTCAGCTATGTTAAGAACCTGGGGTGCAACTCCCAGATATGCTCAGAGTTAATTCTAAATGTAAAAAATTCACGGAACCCATAGACATTGCCAACATCCTTGCAGACAGGTTTAGTGCTAACTTCTCCCCCCCCAAAGAGCAAATATCTATCCCAGCAGAGTGTTGCCCCCCCTAGCATCTCAGATGCTCAGGTGAAAGCCGCCCTCTCCAAAGCAAAAAACACCACTTCAATGGGACCAGATGGTGTCCCGGGTTGCGTACTACATGAACTCCAAGAAGAACTAAACCCTCATGTAAAAATGTTGTACAATCTCAGCCTTACTACAGGATATGTACCAAATGAATGGCGTAGAGCAACAGTGGTCCCTCTCCACAAAGGTGGTACCTTGACGGACCCTGGAAACTACCGCCTCATAAGCCTGACTAGCCTTGTCTGCAAGGTAATGGAAAGGATCATCATGGAACTCATAAACAATGACATTGGGGACCTACAGACACTAGATCCTACCCAATTCAGCTTTGTCAAGGGAAGATCCTGCCCCTTGAACCTGGTCGACTTCTTCGAAACAGTCACCAAGGCCATAGATGAGGGGAAGGTAGTCCACATAGCCTATCTGGACCTCGCGAAGGCATTTGACACAATACCCTACTCGGGCATCATAGATAAGCTATCCAGCTTAAATATAAACCCTTATATCACAAGATGGGTTGCAAACTGGCTCAAAGACAGAACCCACAGAGTCAGAATTGCTGGAGCCATATCTGACTCAAAACCGGTCACAGGTGGTGTACCACAGGGCTCAGTCCTGGGACCTCTCTTATTCGGTATATACTTCTCCGAGGTGCAGGCCAGCACAAGTGGACTGTGGCTGACCAAGTTCGCAGATGACTGCAAACTGGGAGCCATAATTGACTCTCCAGCTGACATGAGCGTCTTTCAAAAAGGTCTCACAGAGACGAATAACTGGTGGCAGAGCCATGGTCTAAAGCTAAATGCCAAAAAGTGTATAGTCATAACCTTTGGCAAAAACAACGTACCCACAAATTATCACATAGGTGGAAACCCACTAAGCACGGAAGAAGTAATTAGGGATCTGGGGACCCAAGTTGATAGTAATCTCTCCTTTGACAACCACATTGCCAAAGTGGTTAGAAAAACTTTCTACATAGCCCACCTTATCATGAAAGAATTCACATCTAGAGCGAAGGAGGTCATAGTGCCCCTTTATGCGGCCCTAATTAGGCCCATAATAGAATGCCCCTTTTGGGATGTATCTTAACCGACACCTGCAGCAACTAGAAAGACCCCAAACGTACCTCACAAAAAGAGTCAAAGGACTCAAACAGGTGCCATAAGCGGCTCGCTTAAAAGAACTCCAACTCTACTCAGTTGCGTACCGCCTACTTAGAGGCGACCTATGCCTGACATATAAGGCTATGTCCAACCCAGAATTAATGAACTTGCTCCACCTCAGAAAATCCAAATCCCTTAGAGCTACATGCTCAAGGGATCTGAATGTCAGCACAGAAATAAACAGATCATGTTGGAGGGACAGATTCATAACCCAGAGGCTTCCCTTGCTCTGGAATAAAATCCCAGTCCATGTTAGACAGAGCTCCTCACTGACTCTCTTCAAGAAGAATCTTGATGAGTGGATGGGGGATCATAGGTTTATCCTGTGGATTACTTCAGTGTCACTACTAGACAGAGGCACGGTAAACTAACCTTAGTAAGGGTTCGGTAAACTCGAATCGAAGGGTGGCGAAAGCCAAACTCACTCGGGCTAGGCTTATAAATGCTTCAGGGTAGATAGCCTAGTATGAACCTATGAACCTATGAACCTACTTATGTCGGATTGGATGACAGAAGGCAGTTAGGAGATTACATGACATCTTTCTTGCTGATGTTGGTGAGTTTAAACTTGCCCTTTGATGTTAATGCTAAGTAACTTTCAGGTGCAGATAACTGGTTAGATGATTCTCATCCATGTTTTTAATCAGTGTTCTTCTGGAACTACATGCAAATGTGGAGGAATAGTGACTTGATGAAATGACACACCTTTAGTATTTATTTGACTCCAACAACGGGCATTAATGGAGATGGCACTGGTGTACAGTATGATGAAGACCCTCCCCATCCATGATAAAAGTTAAGTCTCAGCTGATGGAGGCACAGTGAGAATATGCCTTGTTCACAGCCGTGCTTACCATGTGGATAAGGATATGGGTGTTGACTGCAATCATTTGATAAGAAGTAGAACATTATGCCATGAGTAGCCTATAAGGAAAAACAGAAAGGAAAGGTCATTTTAAGGCATACAGATGGAACTCCTTCATGTATTTTAAATGTTATAAATTGATGATGTATGTTATGGCTCAGCTGAGGGAAGGTAACAAGAGAGCAGGAGATTTGGGGCATGCAGTGCCAGTGCTTACATGTGTCCTGTTTTGATGGTACTAGATGAAGACCTTCTGTGTTTTGGTATAATGGCGAAACAATGTTTATTGGCTGATGAATCATGTGATGAAGATCCCAGAAGAAAAGAATCTGTGATGTGATCTCAGTCATATAAAACTATGATTGGTTAGCAGGAGGGAAAATGTTGCAGAAAGAAATCTCCAAAATGTTATGGGAAGAAAATAAATGTGATATACTTCCATATTTTGTTATCTTGCACCTTGGTGCAAATGATAATGGGACACTTTCATTGTCAGACTAGAAATAGAAAATAATGGATTTGTTGAAATTCTCTGGAGGTGGTAGCCCAGTTTGAGGCTGAGGTGATCTGACCTTGATACTTTATAGCATGTCTGGTAATATGGTGCTATGTTTTAAAGGGACATAATGAAATTAGATATCCAAAAAAATAATTTATGTAGAGGATCATTGTAAAAATATACGGTATGTGGTAAAATTTCCCAGATATCAAAGGTGATATAAAGAGATGTAGCAGCATGATAAGTTTCATTTAGTGGTGGTTTCCTTTAGGGAAGCTAGATAAGCTATGAATGCGTGCCTGAGTAGCTTTGACTTGAGGTTGTTACTTTATAAAAACATCGCATTTAATATGCATTGAAAAATGAAATTTATTTATTTATTTATTTAACATTTGTTGACCAGGAAAGTCCGACTGAGCAAAAGCCCTTTTTCAGCAGAGGGCCGTGGAGAAAAGCTCCACGTCATTGGAAAGTTAAAATACAGTAGATTAAGTATAGTAAGCAGCATTGTTTTAAATACATAACATATTTAAAGTACAGTACATGACATTTTTACAGAACATATCTTATATCAAAATAGTTATCAAAATCATTGAGTGAGAAACAGTACGCAACAGAAAATTTGACTAAGTAAAACAAAGCTGTTACTGAGAAATAGTCAGTCTGGTTCAAAATAATATAGTAAGATCTATACAGGTGAACACGTCACAGGTCTGTATAACAGTTACTGCCTGTGCCACATGGCTGATAGGTCTGGGGTGGTGTATGCAGGTGAGTCAATGGTGGCTGCTGTTAGCAGCCCTTCTACAGTAGAAAATGGTAAGTGTACTGGGTGGTACACACAACATGTTTGTGTATAACACACACAGAGACTTTGGTGATGATCCACTACACAGAGAATACTGTACACATGGATGTATGTACCTGTGCAAGGAACCCATTGTAGCCTATGTAATTCCACCAAGCCAGAATAGGCACAACAACACATTGGGGAATAAGCAGTCCACTAGTTTAATGTCATTGATGATGGTACTGGCAGGGTATATGTCCCCTTCCCAAAGTAATGGAATCCTCAACTCAGTAAACATATGTGTGCTGGTGTGGGTGGCACACCCCTACCATTTGGAGGGTGAGAAGTGCTGTAGAACTGCAGATAGTGTGATAGACAACTACCTAACCTGTTAACATGAACCGTACACTACTACGGCCAGCTAAGCGGGGGGATACACTCAATAGTAACTGCAATGATGTTGACTGTGTCCACAACAGCCACATCTAACTATATATACAAACTCCAGTATCGCTGCACACCTATAAAGTGGTGAAGAGGCCATTTACACATCTAACATTAGTTGTGATGGAATGTATGTCTACAGGATGATACTTGTGAAATGTTAGCATATGCCAGGCAGTTCTTGGACAGATGACCTCCTGGGACATGTATATTCTGCAAACTGAAGTAGATTCCTCCATATACATGCACACTCTTACTTGCCAGCACTGGGACTAGACGCCTACCTAGGTATGTAGTGCTACTAATGTGTGTGGCTTTAACTGCATACACCACACAGCTTTTAAGATGAGGTGTATTCCAGGTTGCATGTTACATTAAGAACATCCCCAGGCATGTAGAGTATGGTAATGGGGGATGTACTGGTTGTTTTTGGATAATACATAGTGTGACATACCATCATATACACAATGACAAACACATAACAGTCAGACACACATCAGTGAGACCTGGGCCTATCAGTGCTAACTACCTTGTCAGTGTGTCCATTGTGTTACAGGTAGGTTGCACACAGTACATGCATAACTGGGCTGGATTGTGTTATCAGTTACCTGTATGGCTGATGGTGACAGTGGTCCCCATAGAGTGGAACATGGGACATGTACCGGGGATACCATGATGTAATGACAGTATACCCAGCACCCACACCCCACTGTGGATATTGTATGCACTGAATCCCATGATAACAGTCTGACATACCCACCATCACACATTGACCAGGACTGCAATACAACCCCTTGCCCATCCCAAGAGTGATACTACAGGGATATGCATCTAATGTACATGCCACAGGCATAGTAGGGTGATGCATTGTCATGCCTCTCCTACTGTCAGCAACATCACTATCCCTGATACTGTTTGGCAATGCATATTGTAATAGGAGAATGTGGCTCAGAATGCTGTACCCTACATATATATAGACACATGCACACATACACACACTTGCCAGAACTCAGTGGGTATCCCATGCCTATCAACCCATTTATACAACAATGTTGTGCTGGTACTGCAAGGCCCAGGTAGCCCTTAGGGAGAAGAGCATAACAAGGTACATGTAATGTCTGGTACAGCAGCAGCCACATCTAACTGTGGCAATCAGGGTTGAGGTGGGTGTGAAGGCCCTCAGGGTATTCCCAATTACAGATCTACAAACACACAGACACTGATATTCTCAGTAATGCACACTACACATTTGTCCATACTGGGGTGCATTGGTGCAGGTATTCATAGGTGTGTACCAGGCTATTATCCATGGAGAGATGGGAAGTGTAGGGGATGTGTCTACAGTGGTATCATGCCACCTGCAATGTGCCAGCAGGCCATCTATCAACAGATACCACTGGGATGATCCTCAGGGAGAGAGTGGCAAGCACCAGCTAATCATCTGGGTGCCTCCTGCAAAGGGCCTGTGAGGTGGTCCAGTTGACATCTATGCAACATGTATTACATAACATGGTCAGTGTCTGTCTTGGAGACCAATACCCAAGCATGTTCTGTTGTCTGTGATAATGTAGTTGAGGTACCTATGGCATGTGGTGTGTACAGGGTGTGGATTCCTATCTGTGGTATTCATAACACAGCTGGGAAGACATGTCAGTGTCAGTCAAGCATAGACTGCCTTTAAGTATCCAAGATGGATATCTGACATCTGCACATCTGTACAGAGGACAGACAGAAATCAGCTAGCCAACTAGATATGCATTAGGATGAATATGTTGACAGATATACATCTGACACCGAAAGGTATGCCATTACTACATGATGGCAGCCCTCACTAACATGTGCTATACACATAGTAGTCTACAGTTATTTTCCACATGTCAGATCATTATCCAGTAGGAAATATTTGATGAGACACAGCTCACACACCAGGAACACGACACTGAGGACTCAGAGTCCATCTTTGCATGCAGGGGTAGTTGTTTCCAGTACTACAATCTGCAATCTACTCTTACTTGGGAAAGCACTGTCAACAGTAGTAATGTAAGGATACACTACATGCCAGTGTGACTGCATATAACCTGGGATACTACCCATGTATGAAACACATTCAAACAGATAGGAGTGTTGTACAAGCCAAATATACTCATATCCCAGACAGTAGACTCACATCGAACCTTGAACACCTTAGAGATATAAGAAATAAAAAAGACACAAGTGCTTTAGCAAAACATGTGGAAGAAGAAGACAGGAAGCATATTTTTAATTTCATGGTTTTAAAAATAATAAATAAAAGTAAGAGGGGAGGTGATATAAGGAATAAGGTAGAGGAAGCAGAACAAAGATGGATTTTATTACTTCAGGCAGATAGGTCTCCTGGATTGAACAATGCTGTTTCCTTGAAACCTTTTTTAAAATCCAGACCACTAAAACATTAAGTAATATGGATTATTACATAAAATGTGTCTGTTATATGCATACTTTATCTTATCTTATGCAGAATTTAAGGCAAATTGATATACTGATGTATGCATTTTTATTAGTCTGTGTCATAGTTCTATATGTGTTTTCATTGGTTGAACCATATTTTAAATACTAATGTTTTAACTGTTTTTATGCATCTGAA